>NC_084735.1:6670573-6685573 GCF_033978785.1 Entelurus aequoreus
AACCCAAAAAAACCTCCCTCCCCCATTTACACTCATTCACACAAAAGGGTTGTTTCTTTCTGTTATTAATATTCTGCTTCCTACATTACGCCACAGCAGACCACGGCGAGGCCGAGCAGCAGCACGCCACAAACGAACGCGAAACATCTGGAAAGGAAGAGGCTCATGCCGCCGTCGCCCGGCTACACAGCAGTGACCACACCCACCAACCAAGCAGGGAGAGGCCCGGCTACCGGCCAGCAGCGGCGGCACCACCACCTCACTGCGGCGGGACCAGCAGCTTTCTCGCGGCGGCAAGTGACGGCAGCAGGGCGGCGAGGGAGAGGCCAGGCTGGCGGCTAACGGCTAGCGGCTGGCAGCAGCGGGACCATCTCGTGGAGACGAGACCGGCAGGTGACTGCGGCGAGGCCCGGGAGAGGAGAGAGGCTGGAGCGAGGCTTGCCAGGCCGGACGGGACCCCATCGGTGGGAAGGCGAAAGTGCAGTGACGCGTCTCGGCAATTTGGGTTGTGAGTTTTAGCCAGTAAAGAAACCGAACTGAAATTAAGAAGAAAACCAAGTGAATTAAGAAAATGAGTGCGAAACACAAGAAATTCGAGGAAGACTTGGAGGAGATCAGAAAATCGCTTAACTCCCTGTCCGAGGATGTAAGGACAGTGGCCAAACAGCAAGACACACTCATGGAGTTGTTGACCGAAATCAAAATGCTGAAAAACATCATCAAGGAAAAAGACAAGAAAATTGTTGACCTAGAAGCAAGAATTGACGAAATTGAACAGTACACCAGAATGGACGATTTAATTATAAGTGGACTAGAA
This sequence comes from Entelurus aequoreus, assembly GCF_033978785.1. Classification (NCBI taxonomy): domain Eukaryota; kingdom Metazoa; phylum Chordata; class Actinopteri; order Syngnathiformes; family Syngnathidae; genus Entelurus; species Entelurus aequoreus. The sequence continues at coordinate 6,671,391 of NC_084735.1, forward strand.
ACCAAACATCGCACATATGCAAGAGTGGCCGGGACTCGCAGCAGGGACGCTGACAAGGACGCCGAAGCCCCGGCAGACGAACTTGTGACACTTGAACGGCAAGTAATTAACTTTTTTTCCAGTAAGAACATGACTCTTCAAAGTGGCAGCATTTCAGCGTGCCATACTATCCCCAGGAAGGACAGCAGAACCAACCCAGCCATTGTGATCCGGTTTGTAAATCGGAAACATAAGACGGAGTTACTACGGCAGGGAAGGAAGCTGAAGGGAACTGGGGTTTACATCAATGAACATCTTACCAAGAAGAACGCTGACATTGCAAGACAAGCACGCATCCTCAGAAAAGAAAACAAGATACAAGCAACATGGACACGGAACTGTAAAATCATGATTCGGCTAAATGGACCATATGAAGAAGCCAAAGTTGTCATGATCCGAGAGCTCCGCGACTTGGATCAATATAGATGAGACCTGCTAGACTTATGACTGACACGGCTCATCCTTGGCTGGAGACGGGGAAGGCTACGCAGCGAGAAGGTGAGACAACTGAGAATCAAAAGTTTCTAAGAGCTGAATACATGGACTATAAACTGTATGACTTTGAAAATGATGTTGACCCAGAAAAGCATCTGTTCAACTCAATCAATGCTACTTGTGACTACTACACAGAGGAACAATTCAATGACAATGTTAGTTTAGATAATACATTTTCTTTAATACATTTCAACTGTAGAAGCTTATATGCAAATTTCTCAAAGATTGACGAATACCTGAAGACTCTAAATGGCAAATTCAAAATAATAGCACTTTCTGAAACATGGATCGATAAAGACAGAGGTATCGATTTCTCCATTGACGGGTATGAGTTGTATCACTGTAGTAGAAGAAACAAGAAGGGAGGAGGTGTGGCCCTGTTTGTTGACTGTGAATTGAAATGTAGACCTGTGGAATGTATGACAGTGGTAATTGATGATTTATTTGAATGTGTAACTGTAGAGGTAGAAATAGAAAAGAAGAGAAATGTTATTGTTACGTGTATGTATAGGACACCTGGGTCTAAAGTAGAAGCATTTAATGATAGTTTGGAAGAATTATTGTGTAAGGTGAAGGAAAATAAAACATTTGTCATGTGTGGCGACTATAACATAGACCTGCTAAGCTCACCCAGAAATAAATCAACAAGAGACTTCTTGGATGTGGTATATAGTAGAGGGCTTTATCCATTGATCACCAAACCCAGTAGAATAACGACAAATTGTGCAACGTTAATTGATCACATCTTTATAAATGACATAAAAAATAATATAAAAAGTGGACTAGTAATTAATGATATAAGTGACCACTTACCTGTGTTTCTTACTTATGACTGTCCAATTGATAAAAAGAGGGAGGAAAAAACTCATAGATATGTAAGGAAAAGAACTGAAGAGGCAATAAATAGGTTTAGGAAGGACTTATTTGAAACAGACTGGAATGAGGTGTATGGGGGAGAAGCAAATGCTGCATATGAGGCTTTTCTTAATATATATTTATCATTGTATGAAAAGCATTGTCCGAATGTATGGAAACAAAGAGACAGCTACAATAAAAAGCCTTGGATTATAAAGGGACTACAGAATGCTTGTAAAAAGAAAAACAAACTTTATAGAGATTTCATAAAAGTAAAAACAAAGGATGCTGAAACAAAATATAAGGTTTACAAAAACAAATTGATAACAATAATGAGACAAGCAAAAAGAGAATATTATAATAATTTACTAGAAAAAAATAAAAACAATATCAAAGGAACTTGGAATATTCTGAACAAGGTAATAGGAAAAACATCTGGGCCTACAAACCCACCAAGCCATTTTATCAATGAGGATAATAAGATGATAACAAATATGAATGAAGTGGCAAACGGATTCAATTCTTTTTTTGTGAATGTTGGACCCAAATTGGCAGAGAGTATTGGAGAACATAAAGATATACAGAGTGGATGGAGAGGGGGAAGCAAAGTGCTACAGTCCATGCTTCTAGGAGATGTTAGTGAAAATGAAATTGTATCGGTGGTAACAAAACTGAAAAATAAGACATCAACAGACAGTGATGGTATAGACATGATAATTGTAAAAAAGACTATTGACTGTATCATCAAACCTCTTTGTTATATTTTTAATCTTTCTTTTCAAACAGGGACCTTTCCAAATAAAATGAAGGTAGCAAAGGTAATTCCACTCTTTAAAACGGGAGATAAACATAGATTCACTAATTACAGACCAGTGTCACTACTGTCACAATTTTCTAAAATAATTGAAAAAATATTTGTAAAAAAATTAGATAGTTTTATTGAAAAGAACATGCTGTTGAGTGAGAGCCAGTATGGATTCCGGACCAATAGATCCACTGCTTCAGCTGTAATGAATATAATTGAGGATATAGCAACAGCAACTGATAATAAGAAATACACTATAGGGGTATTTATCGATCTTAAAAAAGCATTTGATACTATAGATCATTCTATATTATTGTCCAAGTTGTATTCATTTGGTGTGAGAGGAGTAGTTTTAGACTGGCTAAGAAGTTATTTAGATCATAGACAAGAGTTTGTGGATTTTATGGGTAATACATCTGAACAAATGAGGATTGAATGTGGAATTCCACAAGGTTCGGTTTTGGGACCAAAATTGTTTATTTTATATATTAATGATATATGTGAGGTATCAAAGTTATTGAAATTTGTATTATTTGCGGACGACACCAACTTTTATAGTTCGGGACACGACTTAAAAGCATTATCAAAAATTATTGAACAGGAAATGATTAAACTTAAGAGATGGTTTGATGCCAATAAATTATCATTAAATGTAGAAAAAACAAAGTTCATGATTTTTTGTAAGAGGAAAAGGGAGGAAACGATCAAATTGTCAATAAATGGAATAGATATTGAAAGGGTTTCTGAACTTAGATTTTTAGGAGTGATACTGGATGACGGTCTGACATGGAAATCTCATATTGCACATCTGCGGAAAAAGATGTCTAAGAGTATTTTTATATTAAATAAGGTAAAATATGTGTTAGATTATAGGGCAATGCGTATATTGTATTGTGCACTTATATTGCCATATATCAACTACTGTGTGGAAGTGTGGGGGAACACATATAAGAGTAACATAAAGGCATTGTATCAACTACAGAAAAGAGCTATAAGGATTATTCATAAAGTAGATTACTTAGAACACACTAACATATTATTCATTAATTCAGGTTTATTGAAATTACAGGAGCTAGTAAAGTTACAGACATTATGTGTCATGTTTAAGGCTAAAAGCAAAACATTACCAGCAAATTTACAAAAAATGTTTGTCATCACTTCTGAGAATGAAGAGCATAGAAGAAAAGGTCATTTCCAACATCAGTATTCAAGGACAACTTTAAAACAAATGTGTATATCAGTGGTGGGGGTTAAACTATGGAATTCTATTTATAATGAGATAAAAGATTGTAAAAATATATTCAAATTGAAAAAAATATATAAAGACAGAACAATAAAATCATATGGACAGCCATAAGTGTTTACATTTTGCTTTATATTTATTAATTTACTTGTTTTTTGCCTGGTTTTGTATCTGTTTTGTATCATCCTGTGAGGTGTACCTGTATATTACTTCTTTTGTATTTTTGTTCGGTTTGTACTTCATGAAGTTTTGCACTTGTGTTTTTTTTGTTTTGTTTTGTTTTGTTTTGTTTTCGTTATATTTGGATGTAATTGTTGGTTCACATATCATTAAGTAAGACTATGTATTATGTGAAGGGGGCAGGAAAATATAAGATTTTTCTTCATCCTGCTCCTTCTCAGGCATTGGTGTGTAACGGTGTAACTGAATAATTGTGGTATAATTGTCTATCAAAGATGCACATCAATGAAGGAGATAAATAAAAATGATGATGATGATGATATATCAATATATATCAATACAGTCTGCAAGGGATACAGTCCGTAAGCACACATGATTGTGCGTGCTGCTGCTCCACTAATAGTACTAACCTTTAACAGTTAATGTTACTCATTTTCATTCATTACTAGTTTCTATGGAACTGTTTTTATATTGTTTTACTTTCTTTTTTATTCAAGAAAATGTTTTTAATTTATTTATCTTATTTTATTAATTTTTAAAAAAAAGTACCTTATCTTCACCATACCTGGTTGTCCAAATTAGGCATAATAATGTGTTAATTCCACGACTGCATATATCGGTTGATATCGGTATCGGTAATTAAAGAGTTGGACAATATCGGAATATCGGATATCGGTGAAAAGCCATTATCGGACATCCCTAGTTGCAACTCTCTACTCCCATCTAGGGCTAGATATATCTTTTTTCATCATTCTAGCTATAGTGGAAAGGGGGGCCCTCACAACCCACTAACCAAACGTGGGTCCACACAAAGTAGGCAAGACATGTATGTGTGTGTGTGTGTGTGTGTGTGTGTGTGTGTGTGTGTGTGTGTGTGTGTGTGTGTGTGTGTGTGTGTGTGTGTGTGTGTGTGTGTGTGTGTGTGTGTGTGTGACTTTTCACAAAGATGTGAAAAGTCTGAAAATAATCAATTGATAGACTAGACTAGACTTCCTTTTTATTGTCATTCAAATTTGAATTTTTATTTTTATTTTTATTTTTTTTATTTATTTTTTATTTTATTTTAATTTTTTTAATATAATTTGAATTTTACAGTACAGATAAGAACGAAATTTGGTTACATAAACTCATGGTAGTGCAGGATAAAAAAGCAATAAGGTGCATATATAAATAAATAAATAAATATATATAAATAATATATATATATAAAATAAATAAATATATATAAATAAATAAATAGATTACTGTACAGATAAATGTATTGCACTTTTTCACATGCGTCCACGTTTATGGATGTATGTTGTATTGTCTTTTTTATTCCAGCGAGTTAATCCATCTTGGGGGGAGTTTTAATTATGATGCGTTCAAGAGTCTTACGGCCTGAGGGAAGAAGCTGTTACAGAACCTGGAGGTTCTGCTTCAGAGGCTGCGGAACCTCTTCCTAGAGTCCAGCAGTGAAAAGAGTCCTTGGTGGGGGTGGGAGGAGTCTTTGCAGATTTTCTGAGCCCTGGTCAGGCAGCGGCTTTTTGCCATCTCCTGGATAGGAGGAAGAGGAGTCCTGATGATCTTTTCCGCCGTCCTCACCACTCTCTGGAGAGACTTCCAGTCTGAGGCACTGCAGGCTCCAGTCCAGACAGAGATGCTGGTGGTCAGCAGGTGGTCTCTATAGTGCCTCTGTAGAATGTGCTGAGAATGGGGGGAGGGATATCTGCACCCCCAGGAACTTGGTGCTGCTTACCATCTCCACCGCTGTGCCGTTGATGAAGAGTGGAGCGTGGCTGGACTGGTGCTTCCTGAAGTCAACGATGATCTCCTCGGTCTTGTCGACATTCAGGACCAGGTTGTTGGTTCTGCACCAGTCGACCAGATGTTTCACCTCCTCCCTGTAGTCCATGTCGTTGTTGTCACGGATGAGGCCCACTACTGTCGTGTCGTCCGCATACTTCACAATGTGGTTAGTAGTGGACCTGGCGCAGCAGTCATGAGTCATCAACGCGGACTCAGGACGCAGCCCTGGGGGGAGTCATTTAAAAGTTGTAAAAACTATTTTTTAAAGTAAGAAAAACTTGTAAAAGTTTTTAAAAATTGTGAATGGCTGGAAAATGTTGTAAAAATTGTTTGAAAGTTATGGAAAAGTCATGGAAAAAGTTGTGAAAAACGTAAAAGTTTGGAAAATATATATATTTTTAAAGTAAATAAAACTTGTAAAAGTTTAGAAAAAAGTGAATGTCTGGAAAAACTTGTAAAAAAAAATAATCTTAAAGTTATGGAAAAGTCATGAAAAAAGTTGTGAAAAATGTAAAAATTTGTTAAAAAAAAAAAGGAAATAAAAGGAAATAAAAGTAAACGAAAAAAAGTGGATGTCTGGAAAAAGTTGTAAAACAATGTATTAAAGTTATGAAAAAAGTTGTGAAAAATGTAAAAGTTGTAAAAAAAAATATTAAAAAGTAAATAAAACTTATACAAGTTTAGAAAAAATGTGAATGTCTGGAAAAACCTGTAAAATTTTTTAAAAGTTATGGAAAAGTCATTAAAAAAGTTGCAACAAATTTAAAAGTTGTAAAAAAAACCAATTGTTTAAGTAAATAAAACTTATAAAAGTTTAGAAAAAATGTGAATGTCTGGAAAAACTTTTTAAATTTTTTTTGAAAATAATGGAAAAGTCATGGAAAAAAGTTTCAAAAAATGTAAAAGTTGTAAAAACAATTTTTCTAATTAAATAAAACTTATAAAAGTTTGGAAAAAATGTCAATGGCTGGAAAAAGTTGTAAAAAATGTCTGAAAGTTATGAGAGAAGCCATGAAAAGGTTATGAAAAACTAATAATAATAATAATAATAATACCTGGGATTTATATAGCGCTTTTCTAAGTACCCAAAGTCGCTTTACATGTTAAAAACCCATACAATAGTTGTAAAGACTTGTTAAAAAGTTTTGTAAATAACTGTTAAAGTCTGGAGAATTTTCAGAAAAGTCATGAAAAAGTCTAAATGTTAGGGAAAAGTCTTGCAAAATTATGTAAAAAAACGGAAAAGTTCAAAAACTTTTATAAAAAATTTTGAAAAATCCTGAAAAAGTTGTGAATTAAAAAAAAAAAAGTGTGGAAAAACTGTAAAAGTTGCAAAAACGTGTTGTGGAAAACTTGGAGAATTTGTAAAAATTTTTTCTTAAAGTCATAAAATAGTCTGAAAGTTATTGGAAAAGTTATGATAAAAGTTGTATGAAACTGTTATGGGAGAAACCATGGAAAATGTGTTAAAAACTGTAAACGTTATAAAAATTAGGGAAAAATTCTTTAAAATTAGTAAAATAAAAAAATAGTTTTAAAACTACTTTTGCAAAGTCGTTTTTAAACTTTTGAAAACTTGTAGAAAAAAATAAAATTATAAGTCTGAAAGTTATGGCAGAAGGCATGGAAAAAGTTGTGAAAACTGTAAAGTTGTGAAAACTTGTAACGTTTTTTGAAAAACTTTTTGTAAAAAAAAGTTTCGTTAACTTGTAAAAAAGTTGTGAAGCTCTAGAGAAGTCGTAAAAAAAAGTTATAAAAAAGTCTGTTAAAGTTGTGAATTTTTTTGTAAAAGTTTTGAAAGCTGTAAAAGTCGTGAAAACGTGTAAAAATGTGAATGTCTAAATGAGTTTGAAAGTTATGGGAGAAAGCATGGAAAAGGAGTTAAAAACTGTAAAGTTGTGAAAACTTGTTAAGTTTTTTGAAAAACGATTTGTAAAAAAAGTTTTGTAAACTTGTAAAAAAGTTGTGAAGCTCTAGAGAAGTCGTAAAAAAAAGTCTGAAAGTTTTGGGAAGAGTCTTGAAAAAAGTTTTGGAAAAACTGTTAATTTCCAAAAAGTTGTAAAAAAACGCAAAAATTGTAAAAATGTGTAAAAATGATGTGAAAAATTCTGTAAAAGTTGAGCATTTTAAAAAATAAGTTTCTAAAAACTCTGTAAAAGTTGTGTAAACTTGTAATAAATGTGAAGGTCTAAAATGGGCTAAAAGTTATAGGAGAAGTCATGGAAAAAGTTGTGAAAAACTGTAAAAGTTCTAAAAAACAATAATTTATTTTTTAAAAAGTCTCCAAAAAATTGTGAATTGAAAAAAAAAGTTGTGAAAAACTGTAAAGGTTGCAAAAATTTGCCAAGAAAAGTTGCGAAAAACCGTAAAAGTTGTAAAGATATTGTGAAAAATTGTGTCAAAGTTATTTGTAAAAGTTTTGAGAACTGTGTAGGAGTCCTGACAGCGGGTCTTGTCCTTTGGACCAAGGACCATGTGAGACCTGTCCTGCAGAAATGAGACCTTTTAGTTATTTTAAGTGCATTTTTTGATCATTTTGGAGCATGCTGCTAGTGCTAACAATAGCAAGCTAGCCGACCTGTGCGCTAGCGTTAGCAAGCTAAAGGCTATGGTGGATTTCCTCAAAGAAAAACGAAGACTTTGATGGTCGCTCCAGGTGGAACAATATTTTTGCCACATAAATATGTTTTAACTACTTTTTATTTTACATTACTTTTTAACTCGTTTTTATTACTCATACACAACTTTTTAACTCGTTTTTTAAATTATTTTACACTACTTTTTAACTTTTTTTTTTCATTTTACGCAACTTTTAAATATTTTTTTTACTTTTACACTACTTTTTAACTTTTTTTTTTTTTACTTTTACACAACTTTTACCTAGTTTTTTTTTCAATTTTACATTACTTTTTAACTATTTTTTAACACATTTTTTTTAACTTTTACACAACTTTTAATCAGTTTGTTTACTTTTACACACTTCATAACTAGTTTTTTTTAAATTTACAGAACTTCTTAATTAGTTTTTAACATTTTGTTTGACTTTTACACAACTTTTTAATTAGTTTAAAAAAATGTTACACAACTTTTTAACTAGTTTTTAACAAGTTTTGTTTTACTTTTACATAATTTTTTAAGCTGTTTTTTTTTTACTTTCACACAACTTTTTAACATAGTTTTTTTTACACAACTTTTTAATTAGTTTTTAACATTTTTTTTTAACTTTTACACAACTTTTAAATTAGTTTTAAAAAATGTTACACAACTTTTTAACTTGTTTTTGACACGTTTTGTTTTACTTTTACATACTTTTTTAACCTGTTTTTTTTTTTTTTACTTTTACACAACTTTAGTAGTGAGAAGTTGAGTAAAAGTTGTTGAGGTCAGCTGAAGTTGATGTTTGCTGACTTGCAGCAGCAGAAGAAACATAAGGACAAACTCCATGTTTGACTTTTGATTCAAAAACAAGATGTTTTTAGTCATAGTTGAAGTTTGAAACAGAAAGCAAAGGTTGAATGTTCACATAAACTTCATCAAAAGTCTCTAAAAGTTGTAAAATAATTTTACAAATGGTAAAAGAAAAACCTGAAAAAGTCGTAAGAAAAAAAGCCTTAAAGTTATGAGAGAAGTCATGGAAAATATTGTAAAAAAAAAAAAAACTCTAAAAGTTGTAAAAACATGTTAAAAAAAACGTGGAAACATTGTAGTGAAAAAAGTCTGTAAAAGTTGTGAACATTTTTAAAAGTTAGAGGGGAAGACATGGAAAAAGTTGTGGAAAAAACTGTAAAAGTAAAAAATGAAAAATATGTTAAAATGTTGAAAAAAACAAATTTTGAAAAATTTTGAAAGTCTGTAAGAGTAAATAAAAGTTGAAAAAAGCAATTGAAAAGTTGTGAAAAGGTCTGTAAAAAATAAATAGTTTTAAAAAGTCTCTAAAAAAATACCAAAAAAAAGTTAAAAAGTAGCGAGAAGTTGTGTAAAATTTAAAAAAAACAACTTGTTAAAGTATTGAAAAGTCTGTAAAAGTAAAACGCACTTGTTAAAAAGTAGTGAGAAGTTGTGTAAAAGTAGTGAAAAGTTGTGTAAAAGTAAAAAAAACAACTTGTTAGACAGTATTGAAAGTTTGTAAAAGTAAAAAATAACTTGTTAAAATGTAGTGAGAAGTTGTGTAAAAGTAAAAAAATAATAAAAAGTAAAAAAAACGAGTTAAAAAGTTGTGTAAAATTTTAAAAACTAGTTAAAAGTATATTAAAAGTAAAAAAAAACTAGTTAAAAAGTAGAGTAAAAAAACTAGTTAAAAGTAGAGTAAAAGTAAACAACTAGTTTAAAAAGTAGTGTGAAAGTAAACAAAATTAGTTAAAAAGTAGTGTAAAAGTTAAAAAAAAAGTTCAAAAGTAGTGTAAAAGTAAAAAAAATGAGTTAAAAAGTAGTGTAAAAATAAAAAAACGAATTAAAAAGTAGTGTAAAAGTAAAAAAAACGAATTAAAAAGTAGTGTAAAAGTAAAAAAATGAGTTAAAAAGTAGTGTAAAAGTAAAAACAACTAGTTAAAAACTAGAGTAAAAGTAATAAACTACTTAAAAAGTAGTGTCAAAGTAATAAACTAGTTAAAAAGTAGTGTACAAACAAAAAAACTAGTTAAAAAGTAGAGTAAAATTAATAAACTAGTTAAAAAGTAGTGAAAAAGTAAAAAAACTAGTTGAAAAGTAGTGTAAAAGTAATAAACTAGTTAAAAAGTAGTGTAAAAGTAAAACAAACAAGTTAAAAAGTAGTGTAAAATTTAAAAAAAACTAGTTAAAAAGTAGAGTAAAAATAATAAACTATTTAAAAAGTAGTGTAAAAATAATAAACAAGTTAAAAAGTTGTGTGAATTTTTTAAAACTAGTTAAAAGTAGACTAAAAGCAAAAAAAACTAGTTAAAAAGTAGAGTAAAAAAACTAGTTAAAAAGTAGAGTAAAAGTAATAAACTAGTTAAAAAGTAGTGTAAAAATAATAAACAAGTTAAAAAGTAGTGTAGAAGAAAAAAAACGAGTTAAAAAGTTGTTTAAAATTTTAAAAACTACTTAAAAGTAGAGTAAAAGTAAAAAAAAAACTAGTTAAAAAGTAGAGTAAAAAAACTAGTTAAAAGTAGAGTAAAAGTAAACAACTAGTTTAAAAGTAGAGTAAAAGTAAAAAAAACTAGTTAAAAAGTAGTGTAAAAGTAAAAATACTAGTTAAAAGTAGAGTAAAAGTAAACAACTAGTTAAAAAAGTAGAGTAAAAAAAACTTGTTAAAAAGTAGTGTAAAAGTAAAATACTAGTTAAAAGTAGTCTAAAAGTAAAAAATACTAGTAAAAAGTAGTGTAAAAGTAAACATACTAGTTAAAAAGTAGTGTAAAAGTAAAAATACATATATATATATATACTAATTTAAATAAATAAAACATGTATAGATATATATATGTATCATTTAAATAAACAATAAAACATGTATGAATATATATATTTATAATGTAAATAAATAAGACATGTAATGAATATATATTTATTTATCCTTAAATAAGCAATAAAACATGTATAACTATATATATGTATATATGTATCATTTAAATAAACAATAAAACATGTGTATATATATATATATATATATATATATATATATATATATATGTATCATTTAAATAAATAAAACATGTATAAATATATATGTATCATATAAATAAACAATAAAACATGTATAAGAAACATGTATAAATATATATTTATCATTGAACAAAAAATAAAACATGTATAAATATATATTTAACATTGAATAAAGAATAAAATATGTATAAATATATATTTATCACTGAATAAAGAATAAAACATAATGCAGTGACAAGAGTTGACCACTGGGGGGCGACCTCCTCTTGACAAACTGACTTTTATGGCCGACATTGATGATGAAACAAGCTGAGTCAGCGGCCTGCTGTTGCCATGACAACCAAAGCCGATCAGCTGAGTGGAACATGTGAAGGTCATGCGTCTACTTCATCATCATCATCATCATCATCATCACCATCATCATCATCATCATCATCATCAGTCCTGCGGAGAAAAGTAATAGATTACTTTGACACAAAGGTGATTTAGGAAGTAACCTTCAAACGTTCTTCACACACACACACACACACACACACACACACACACACACACACACACACACACACACACACACACACACACACACACACACACACACACACACGCACGCACGCACACACACACACACACACACACACACACACACACACACACTTCCAGGAAGTCACGTGACTTAAATATGTTGAAGAAAATGTCATAATAATAAATGTCATAATAATAATTGTCACAATAATAAATGTCACAATAATAAATGTCACAATAATAATTGTCATAATAAAAAATGTCACAGTAATAAATGTCACAATAATAATTGTCATAGTAATAAATGTCACAATAATAATTGTCATAATAATAAATGTCACAGTAATAAATGTCACAATAATAATTGTCATAATAATACATGTCATAATAATATATGTCATTAAAATAAATGTCACAATAACAAATGTGTTGTGTGTCAATGCTAACATAGGAAACACTCATAATTACAATCATAATGATAACAATGATAATAATATAAATAATAACTATAGTAACAATGATAATGATAATAATAATAATGATGATATAAATAACAGTATTAATAATAATCATTATTATTATATTAACATTAATAATGATATTGATGATAATAACAATAATTATTATTATTATATTGGTAATATAATAATAGTAATATCGATAATATTTAATAATGATAATAATAGTATTGATAATAATTATAATACAAATGATAATGATAATAATAATGTTGATAATGTAAACAATAATAATAACATTGATAACACTAATGTTACTACTAATACTAATATTGATGATAATAATTATAATATTAATATTGATAATAAAAACAATTATAGTAATAATGATAATAATAATAATATTGGTAATATAATAATAATAGTAATAAAATCGATAATAACAATAATAATAATAATAATAGTATTGATAGTAATAATAATAATAATGATAATAATTATAATACTAACAATGATTATAATAATAATGTTCATAATAAAAAAATATGAATAATAATAATAATAATAATAATGATACTACTACTACTACTAATGATAACAATGATAATGATGATAATAATAATGATAATAAAAACAATAATACTAATAGAGATAATAATAATAATAATAATAATAATAATAATAATAAAAGCAATAACAATAATAATATTGATAATACTAACAATAATGATGATAATAATATTAATCATAATAATAATATCGTTAATAATAATAATAATAATGATAATAATTTTGTTAAAAATAATACTAAAAATAATAACATTGAATGCAATATTGGTTAAAAGTAATAAAACTACTAATAATAATAATAACAATAATAATAATAATAATGATAATAATAATAATAATAATAATATTGATAATAATTTTGTTAAAAATAATACTAAAAATAATAACATTGAATACAATATTGTTAAAATTATTATTAATAATAATAATAATATAATAATAATATTGATAATAATATTGTTAAAAATAATAATAGTAGTAATAATGATGATTAGACAAAAGTACATTTCCTCAGACAGGAAGTGATTCCTTCTTGTCCAGGAAGCAGCATGAGGTCATTGTCCAGTTTAATGGTGCTGTGGTTGCTACGGGCAACAAGCAACAGCCAATCATCTTCCCCCTCCGCCAAGGCGGTGTCAGCACACTGTTGCCATGGTAACACATCCTCCTCGACACATCAGACTGATGCAACAGGCCCACCTGTTATCCTCACTAGTAGTGGTTGGTGTTAACTAGTACAGCTGACTAGTATTGTGTTGGTAGTTACTACCGCTAACTAGCAGTGTTTGTTGCATATGTTATATTTACATTTCAATGTTCATGTATATCCATCCATTTTCTACCACTAGTCAACTAGTACCACTAACTAGTAGTATGTCTTGTTAGCTAGTACCACTAACTAGTAGTATGTATTTTTATCTACTACCACTAACTAGTGGTATGTGTTGTTATATGCTACCACTAACTAGTAGTGCATGTTGCTGGATAATACCGCTAACTGGTAGTGTTTCTTGTTAGCTACTACCATTAACTAGTAGTGTGTATTGTTAGCTAGTACCACTAGCTAGCAGTGCTTCTTGTTAGCTAAAACTCTGACTAGTAGTGTTTATCGTTAACTAGTACCACTAACCAGTAGTGTGACTTGTCAATTACCGCCACTAACTGGTAGTGTGACATGTTAACTAGTACCAATAACTAGACATGTACAGTGTTAGTTACTACCACTAACTAGTAGTATGTATTGTTAGCTAGTACCACTAATTGGTAGTATTTATTGTTATATACTACAACTAACTATTAGTATTTGTTGTTATCTACTACCACTAACTAGTAGTACATGTTGTTAGGCAGTACAACTAACTAGTTGTACTTATTGTTGTCCACTACCACTAACTAGTAGTATATATTAACTAGTACCACTGGCCAGTAATGTGACTTATTGGTTACCAACCCTAACTAGTTGTGTGCTAACTAATACCACTAGATAGATATGGAGTGTGTTATTTACTATGACTAACTAGTAGTGTGTAATTTTAGCTAAGACCACTAACTAGTAGTATGTATTGCTATTTGCTACCACTAACTAGTAGTATTTATTTGTATCTGCTAC
>NC_084735.1:6690573-6740573 GCF_033978785.1 Entelurus aequoreus
GTCGGCGTCGCCAATCAGCTGTCAATCAAACGCTCCGGCCCCTCCCCCACCCGAGAGGTGAGGCTGACGTCATCAGTCATTTGTTGATGAGGAAGGAGTCAGAGGTCACTTCCTGTCTGCACGGCGTGACCCCGCCCCCCTGGAATATAAAACGTTATGCTAATGAGCGGCCGAAGGGGCGGGGCTTCCCGTAGTACTCTATGCAGTACTGCGTGTAAGAGGAAGTGCCTGTCAAAATAAAAGCGGGCGTTTTTGAAGACAGGAAGTAGTTTCCTTTGTGCGAAAAGAGTTTTAATCTCGTCCGCTTTTGGGGATTAAATCCCCCCAAAATGAGGGCGCCCCCCCCCCCCCCCCACCAACGTGTGGGCGTGGCCTAGCAAGGAAGTCCTTGTTTCCTTCCTCGCTGAGCGCTGATTGGTCGAGGACATAATCTCGTTGATACGCTAATTAGCTTAAGTGCTAACCCCCCCCCATCAATTCTACTTCCTGTTGTCGCCGCCTCTCTTTGCTGATGGACTTTCTCCTCGCCATCGTAAACTTCCTCTGACAACAAGCCCCGCCCCCTCACGCCGGAGTGGTTTCCGGGCAGCTTTTTCCGGAGCTTTCCTTCCTAATTCCCGCGCTTGATCCCTTAAAAGCGGCTCAGCGGCGAGCGAGTGCGGATTTATTCAAAACCCACCTGGACCTCCGCCCCTTTTTATGGCTCCGCCCCCTTTTGTGACTCCGCCCTCTCCAAGTTGGGTGCTAGCCGCGGCACATTCGTTAGCATTCGGATACTAGCATGCTAGCTTTTTGGCTAATTTTGCAGGTAACTATTTTGTTACATGACAAATGTTACCTGTTAGCATGCTAACTTTATTTTTTAGCTAATTTTGTATGTATGCACCTTTTTGAAAGTGTGTATACCATATTTTTGTACTTGATGCGTGCTAACGTTAGCATGCTTTTTCAAGTCCACAAATATATGTTGGTACTTACAGTTAGCATTTTAGCATTCTAATATGGATACGCTAGCTTTTTTCAAACTAATGTTGCAGGTATACACCAACCATATTTTGATACTGGATGCAAGTTAACGTTAGCATGCTAGCAGAGTGCTGTATTTTGGTACTTGACACATGTAACTGTTAGCATTTTACCATGCTAACATTAGCATGCTATTTTTTTTTATTTTTTTAGCTAATTTAACAGGTATACACTTCGGTGTATACATACAGTAAGTGTGTATACATATTTTGGTACTTGATGCGTGCTAACGTTAGCATGCTAGCGTTTTAAACCCATTTTTCAGGTACACACCTAAGAGTAATATATGTTGATACTTACAGTTGGCATTTTAGCATTCTAATATGAGTGTGTTAGCTTTTTTTTAAGCTAAATGTGTAGGTATACACCAACCATATTTTGGTACTTGATGCGTGTTAATGTTAGCATGCTAGCGTTTTAAACACATTTTTCAGGTACACACCTAAGAGTAATGTATGTTGATACGTACAGTTGGCACTTTAGCATTCTAATATGAGTATGCTAGCTTTTATAAAGCTAATTTTGAACGTATACACCAACCATATTTTGGTACTTGACGCATGCTAGCATTTTAAACACAGTTTTCAGGTAGACACCCCAGCGTAATATATTTAGGTATATATATATATTTTAGCACGCTCTATGTTTTAGCTAATTTAACAGGTATACACCTCGGTGTCATTTATTTGGAGTATTTCACCATGCTAACTGTAAGCATGTTATTGTTATCATGTTTGCATAGTACTGTTAGCATGCTAGCGTTTTTTTTTTGGTGGTATTTTTGCAGGTATACGCCTCAGTGTCAAATATTTATTGCTTGACAAATGATACCTGTTAGCATGCTAACATTGCTAAGCAAGGTTTTTTTTTTGGTGCTAACTTTGTATGTAAGCACCTTAGTTATAGTTTAGTCCTTGATGCATGCTAACATTAGCATGCGAGCATTAAAAAAAACAGAGTACTATATTTTGGTACTTGACACATGTTACAGTTAGCATTTTACCATGCTAACATTAGCGTGTACATTTTTTAAACTAATTCAACAGGTATACACCTCCGTATCATATATTTTGTTATTTCACTAATGCTAACTGTAAGCATGTTATTGTTAGCATGGTAGCTTTTTTTTTTTTTTTTTAGCTAAGTTAGCTCATATTTTTGTTACTCAATGCTATCTGGCCATTGTGCTAACTGTTAGCATCTTTAGCATTCACACAATATTTCTACCCAAGTCGCATTTTTGTGCTCGGTGTCATCGTCGTGCGTCAGTAGGTAAGTAGGTCGGCGGCTGTACTTTTATTTTGAAAAGGAGAACAAAGCGGAACTTTTGTTCCTGATGTGGCGCTCAGTTGGTCTTTGTCATGGCGGCGTGAGGAGGCGGAGCTTCCTGGAGCAACAGGAAGTGAACCCTGAAGCCTCAAAGAAGCTCAAATCTCAGACATTGCCGACGGAAGATTAGTGATTAGTGATTAGTGTGTGTGTGTGTGTGTGTGTGTGTGTGCGTGCGTGTGTGTGCGTGTGTGTGTGTGCGTGTGTGTGTGTGTGTGTGTGTGTGTGTGTGTGTGTGTGTGTGTGTGTGTGTGTGTGTGTGTGTGTGTGTGTCTCAGGGGTCCTGCTGTGCCGTCAAATCACCGCTAATCGGATCCTGTTTAGATGTTTTAGCGTCTCATCTGTCATGTTTCCTTCCCAGCATGCTAGGCGGTGTGTGTGTGTGTGTGTGTGTGTGTGTGTGTGTGTGTGTGTGTGTGTGTGTGTGTGTGTGTGTGTGTGTGTGTGTGTGTGTGTGTGTGTGTGTGTGTGTGATGATGTTCACCTGTCCTCAGGTGCGTTTGAGTCCTGTCAGTCAAGGGGCAAGTGCACCCCCCCCACCCCCCCCACCCATGTGTCATGTGACCTGAGTGAGCGCGAGCAGATGGCGGCTGCTGGTTAGTCCTGCTAGCGGATCAAAGGAGCTTTCAGAGATTTAAGATGTGGACGCTTAAGTGGGTGAGATTCAATCATAAACAAACATAAATACATCATATAAGTGTGTAAAATAAATAATAATATAAGTGTGTAAAATAAATAATAATATAAGTGTGTAAAATAAATACATAATATAAGTGTGTAAAATAAATAATAATATAAGTGTGTAAAATAAATAATAATATAAGTGTGTAAAATAAATAAACATAAATAATAATATAAGTGTGTAGAATAAATAAACATAAATAATAATATAAGTGTGTAAAATAAACAAACATAAATAATAATATAAGTGTGTAGAATAAATAAACATAAATAAAAAAATAAGTGTGTAAAATAAACATAAATAATAATATAAGTGTGTAGAATAAATAAACATAAATAATAATATAAGTGTGTAAAATAAACATAAATAATAATATAAGTGTGTAAAATAAACATAAATAATAATATAAGTGTGTATAATAAACATAAATAATAATATAAGTGTGTAGAATGAATAAACATATATAATAATATAAGTGTGTATAATAAATAAACATATATAATAATATAAGTGTGTATAATAAACATAAATAATAATATAAGTGTGTAGAATAAATAAACATATATAATATAAGTGTGTATAATAAATCAACATAAATAATAATATAAGTGTGTAGAATAAATAAACATATATAATAATATAAGTGTGTAGAATAAATAAATATATGATAATATAAGTGTGTATAATAAATCAACATAAATAATAATATAAGTGTGTAGAATAAATAAACATATATGATAATATAAGTGTGTAGAATAAATAAACATATATAATAATATAAGTGTGTATAATAAATCAACATAAATAATAATATAAGTGTGTAGAATAAATAAACATATATAATAATATAAGTGTGTAGAATAAATAAACATATATAATAATATAAGTGTGTATAATAAATCAACATAAATAATAATATAAGTGTGTAGAATAAATAAACATATATAATAATATAAGTGTGTAGAATAAATAAACATATATGATAATATAAGTGTGTAGAATAAATAAACATATATAATAATATAAGTGTGTAGAATAAATAAACATATATGATAATATAAGTGTGTATAATAAATCAACATAAATAATAATATAAGTGTGTAGAATAAATAAACATATATGATAATATAAGTGTGTAGAATAAATAAACATATATAATAATATAAGTGTGTATAATAAATCAACATAAATAATAATATAAGTGTGTAGAATAAATAAACATATATAATAATATAAGTGTGTAGAATAAATAAACATATATAATAATATAAGTGTGTATAATAAATCAACATAAATAATAATATAAGTGTGTAGAATAAATAAACATATATAATAATATAAGTGTGTAGAATAAATAAACATATATAATAATATAAGTGTGTATAATAAATCAACATAAATAATAGTTGTCCTAACAGGTCAAACGAGTTAACAGATGGATTTCTATTCATATGATGATGATGTCATGAAATTCATATGATGATGTCATGAAATTCACATGATGGCGATGTCATGACATTCATATGACGATGATGTCATGACATTCATATGACGATGATGTCATGACATTCATATGATGATGATGTCATGACATTCATATGATGGAGATGTCATGACATTCATATGATGGTGATGTCATGACATTCATATGACAATGATGTCATGACATTCATATGATGATGATGTCACGACATCATCATCATATGAATGTCATGACATTCATACGACGATGATGTCATGACATTCATATGATGATGATGTCGTGACATTCATATGATGATGATGTCATGACATTCATACGACGATGATGTCATGACATTCATACGACGATGATGTCATGACATCATCATCATATGAATGACATTCATACGACGATGATGTCATGACATTCATATGACGATGATGTCATGACATTCATATGATGATGTCATGACATTCATATGATGATGATGATGTCATGACATTCATATGACAATGATGCCATGACATTCATATAATGATGATGTCATGACATTCATATGACGATGACGTCATGACATTCATATGAAGATGATGTCATGACATTCATATGACAATGATGTCATGACATTCATATGAAGATGATGTCATGGCATTCATATGAAGATTATGTCATGACATTCATATGATGATGATGTCATGACATTCATATGACAATGATGTCATGGCATTCATATGAAGATTATGTCATGACATTCATATGAAGATGATGTCATGACATTCATATGACAATGATGTCATGACATTCATATGAAGATGATGTCATGACATTCATATGACAATGATGTCATGACATTCATGTGACGATGATGTCATGACATTCATATGACGATGACGTCATGACATTCATATGAAGATGATGTCATGACATTCATATGACAATGATGTCATGACATTCATATGAAGATGATGTCATGGCATTCATATGAAGATTATGTCATGACATTCATATGATGATGATGTCATGACATTCATATGACAATGATGTCATGGCATTCATATGAAGATTATGTCATGACATTCATATGAAGATGATGTCATGACATTCATATGACAATGATGTCATGACATTCATATGAAGATGATGTCATGACATTCATATGACAATGATGTCATGACATTCATGTGACGATGATGTCATGACATTCATATGAAGATGATGTCATGACATTCATATGATGATGATGATGATGTCATGACAAGGAGCAGGAACATTAGATTTGAAACAACAATGGCGTTACTATGGTGACAGGACACGTCACGTGATCACTCAGCAAAAAGATGGGCCTTCGTCATAACGATGACGATGATGATGATGATGACAAACTGCACTGTGGTTACCATGGAGACATTGTTGATGAATTGAAGGTTTGTGTGTTGCAGCTCCACTGAGGGGGTCAACCCCCACCTGCCACCGTCCTCGCCACTTCCTGTCAGCTGACGGTGAGTCCAGAACATCCTAATAATAATAATAATAATAATAATAATAAAATGTGTCATAGGTCATGTTTGTGGAGGAGTTGAGTTGATCAACATAACGGCAGCATGGTGGTTCCCAGGGATTCAGGATCATAATGATAATGATAGTAGTCATAATAATGATAGTAGTCATAATAATGAAAATAATAATGATAGTAGTCATAATAATGATAGTAGTCATAATAATGATAGTAGTCATAATAATGAAAATAATAATAATAATGATAGTAGTCATAATAATGATAATAATAATAATAGTAGTCATAATAATGAAAATAATAATGATAGTAGTCATAATAATGATAATAATAATGATAGTAGTCATAATATTGATAATAATAATGATAACAATAGTAATAATAATGGAAACAATAATATAACAACAATGTTGATAATAATAATAATATGTGGTCTTGGGTTTGAATCCTCGGCCCTGCAATGAGGTGGCTACTTGTCCAGGGTGTACCCCGCCTTCCGCCCGATTAGGGATGATGTTTGATAAGAAATTATCGAGTTCGAGCCCATTATCGAATCCTCTTATCGAACCGATTCCTTATCGATTCACTTATCGAATCCAGATAGGTTGTTGCATATGGAAAAAAACACAATATTTGGTTCAACAAAAGCTCACTTTTATTTTATAAGAAAAAAATAAAATAAAATAAATAAATACATATTGACTGTTGTTACCCAAAGTATATTAAGTGGGATTTTTCAGAAAACCAAATATATACAGTAACACAAAAACAAGCTGTCTCTGTGATCACTATAGGTGTATAAATAATAATATAGTGTTAAATAAAATCAGTCCCTTGGGCACAAAACTGAAAATAATACAGCTCTCCTTAAAGTGCACTTCTGCTGCTATTGGAACATACTAACTACACACACAGGCAGACAGCTAACAAACAATCCTAGACGTCTAATAAAGTTCCAAAGCAGATTAATCCATTTAGGCTCTTTATTGTTGTTGATCTTGCTTTGTCTTTTCCTATCTTTACTTTTGTCTTGCACTGGACTATTATTTTATATAATATATATTATTTATATTTGGTACACACACACACTAAGTCCACATTCCAGACTGGTGTCCATGTTCCTGGCGTGGTACACACACACTAAGTCCACGTTCCAGACTGGTGTCCATGTTCCTGGCGTGGTACACACACACTAAGTCCACGTTCCAGACTGGTGTCCATGTTCCTGGCGTGGTACACACACACTAAGTCCACGTTCCAGACTGGTGTCCATGTTCCTGGTGTGGTACACACACACTAAGTCCACGTTCCAGACTGGTGTCCATGTTCCTGGCGTGGTACACACACTAAGTCCACGTTCCAGACTGGTGTCCATGTTCCTGGCGTGGTACACACACACTAAGTCCACGTTCCAGACTGGTGTCCATGTTCCTGGCGTGGTACACACACACACTAAGTCCACGTTCCAGACTGGTGTCCATGTTCCTGGCGTGGTACACACACACTAAGTCCATGCTCCTTGTCTCCTCGCCTAGCCGACGCCCACTATGACCTGCTGAGGCCCGCCCCCTCTCCTGCAAGATGGCTGCCGGGCGGCCAACGTGGACGCTGACCTTGCTGCTGCTGGCCTCCTGGTGTTCCTGCCTGGACTCTTTCCCGGCGGACCTGCAGCCAATCAGCGTGGTGGAGCGGGAGCGTGAGTAGGTGGGTGTGTGGGCGTGTCCCCGCTGTCTGCTCACTCACTGTGTCGTCTCGCCGCAGAGTCGCGTCACTACGCCGCCTTCAGAGCAGCGCTGGACAACCACACTCTCACTCTGGACTTCCAGGCCATGTTGCGTGTCAACCACGTGCTCTTCATCACTGCCAGGTGCACACACACACACACACACACACACACACACACACACACACACACACACACACACACACACACACACACACACACACACACACACACACACACACACACACACACACACACACACACACACACACACACACACACACACACACACACACACACACACACACACACACACACACACACACAGGGACAAGGTAGTGAAAGTGTGTGTGTGTGTGTGTGTGTGTGTGTGTGTGTGTGTGTGTGTGTGTGTGTGTGTGTGTGTGTGTGTGTGTGTGTGTGTGTGTGTGTGTGTGTGTGTCAGGGATCAGGTGTTTGCAGTCAACTTGAGCACAGCAGCAGAGAACTTCATCCCTCAACTGGTGAGTCACTTCCTTCTTCTTCTTCTTCTTCTTCTTCACTTTACTCCACAACTCTACTCTGCCAGCCAGCTACTACTAGTAGTATACTAGTACTATAGTAGTATAGTAGTAGTAGTAGTATAGTAGTAGTAGTAGTATAAGAAGTAGTATACTAGTAGTAGTATAGTAGTAGTAGTAGTAGTAGAAGAAGTAGTATAGTAGTAGTAATAGAAGTAGTAGTAGTAGTATAAGTAGTAGTATAGTAGTAGTAGTAGAAGGAGTAGTAGTAGAAGAAGTAGTATAGTAGTAGTAGAAGTAGTAGTATAGTAGAAGTAGTAGTATAGTAGTAGTAGTAGAAGTAGTAGTAGTATAGTAGTAGTAAAAGTAGTATAGTAGTAGTAGTAGTAGAAGTATAGTAGAAGTAGTATAGTACTAGTAGTAGTATAGGAGTAGTAGTAGTAGCATAGTAGTAGTAGTTGCCATAGTAGTAGTATAGTAGTACTAGTAGTAGTAGTATAAGTAGTTGCCATAGTAATAGTAGTATAGTAGTAGCAGTCTGGTAGTAGTAGCAGTCTGGTAATAGTAGTAGTAGCAGTCTGGTAATAGTACTAGTAGTAGCAGTCTGGTAATAGTAGTAGTGGCAGTCTGGTAATAGTAGTAGTAGCAGTCTGGTAATAGTAGTAGTAGTAGCAGTCTGGTAATAGTAGTAGCAGTCTGGTAGTAGTAGTAGTGGCAGTCTGGTAATAGTAGTAGTAGCAGTCTGGTAATAGTAGTAGTAGTAGCAGTCTGGTAATAGTAGTAGCAGTCTGGTAGTAGTAGTAGTGGCAGTCTGGTAATAGTAGTAGTAGCAGTCTGGTAGTAGTAGTAGTGGCAGTCTGGTAATAGTAGTAGTAGTAGCAGTCTGGTAATAGTAGTAGCAGTCTGGTAGTAGTAGTAGTGGCAGTCTGGTAATAGTAGTAGTAGCAGTCTGGTAATAGTAGTAGTAGTAGCAGTCTGGTAATAGTAGTAGCAGTCTGGTAGTAGTAGTAGTGGCAGTCTGGTAATAGTAGTAGTGGCAGTCTGGTAATAGTAGTAGTAGCAGTCTGGTAATAGTAGTAGTAGCAGTCTGGTAATAGTAGTAGTAGTAGCAGTCTGGTAATAGTAGTAGTAGTGGCAGTCTGGTAATAGTAGTAGTAGTGGCAGTCTGGTAATAGTAGTAGTAGCAGTCTGGTAATAGTAGTAGTAGCAGTCTGGTAATAGTAGTAGTAGTAGCAGTCTGGTAATAGTAGTAGCAGTCTGGTAATAGTAGTAGTAGCAGTCTGGTAATAGTAGTAGTAGTAGCAGTCTGGTAATAGTAGTAGCAGTCTGGTAGTAGTAGTAGTGGCAGTCTGGTAATAGTAGTAGTAGCAGTCTGGTAGTAGTAGTAGTGGCAGTCTGGTAATAGTAGTAGTGGCAGTCTGGTAATAGTAGTAGTAGTAGCAGTCTGGTAATAGTAGTAGCAGTCTGGTAGTAGTAGTAGTGGCAGTCTGGTAATAGTAGTAGTAGCAGTCTGGTAATAGTACTAGTAGTAGCAGTCTGGTAGTAGTAGTAGTAGCAGTCTGGTAGTAATAGTAGTAGTAGCAGTCTGGTAATAGTAGTAGTAGTAGCAGTCTGGTAGTAGTAGTAGTGGCAGTCTGGTAATAGTAGTAGTAGCAGTCTGGTAATAGTACTAGTAGTAGCAGTCTGGTAGTAGTAGTAGTAGCAGTCTGGTAGTAATAGTAGTAGTAGCAGTCTGGTAATAGTAGTAGTAGTAGCAGTCTGGTAATAGTAGTAGTAGTAGCAGTCTGGTAATAGTAGTAGTAGTAGCAGTCTGGTAGTAGTAGTAGTAGCAGTCTGGTAGTAGTAGTAGTAGTAGCAGTCTGGTAATAGTAGTAGTAGCAGTCTGGTAGTAGTAGTAGTAGTAGCAGTCTGGTAATAGTAGTAGTAGTAGTAGCAGTCTGGTAATAGTAGTAGTAGTAGCAGTCTGGTAATAGTCGTAGTAGCAGTCTGGTAATAGTAGTAGTAGTAGCAGTCTGGTAGTAGTAGTAGTAGCAGTCTGGTAATAGTAGTAGTAGTAGCAGTCTGGTAGTAGTAGTAGTGGCAGTCTGGTAATAGTAGTAGTAGCAGTCTGGTAATAGTACTAGTAGTAGCAGTCTGGTAGTAGTAGTAGTGGCAGTCTGGTAATAGTAGTAGTAGCAGTCTGGTAATAGTAGTAGTAGTAGCAGTCTGGTAGTAGTAGTAGTGGCAGTCTGGTAATAGTAGTAGTAGCAGTCTGGTAATAGTAGTAGTAGTAGCAGTCTGGTAGTAGTAGTAGTGGCAGTCTGGTAATAGTAGTAGTAGCAGTCTGGTAATAGTACTAGTAGTCGTCGGCGGTCACTCGAAACGAGTATGACTGTCCTCCGTAGACTGGGGACCCGTCTTTGCTGCAGCCTTCATCCGCCTTCCCAGCCGTTGTGGTGCATTCCGCTGCCGCCATCTTCCGCCTGGTCCACCGTTGAGGCGGTTTTCACTATTCGCCCATAGCTGGGGTTATTTACCCATAGCTGGGACAGGGGTTGACTGGGCACCAGGGCATGTCCACACACCGGTGGGCCTGCATGCCCCGTCTCTGGGGCCCCCTGCTGCTCCGAGATCCCGTACAACTTAGCCTGGAACCGCGAGGTTCCAGTTACCGTGTGTGGCCACGAGGAGGCATGTACGAGTCTTGACAATGGAGAGGCTATGTACCGGCTGAGGAGGCTTATGCACTCGGCTCCTCTTTTCGCCCTCTGAGACAGAGGGCTAGCCGGCGGCACTAGCTGAAAGCAATGAGTATCAGGCAGAAGCAGCATGCAGCATAGCAAGCAAAAGCGGCATGCAGCATGCACTAACTACAGGTACTACTACTCCAAGGCTACTGCACTAGACGCATCACATCGCCCTGTGCGATGTTTTCTGCACACACACACAAGTAGTACTAGTAGTAGCAGTCTGGTAGTAGTAGTAGTAGCAGTCTGGTAGTAATAGTAGTAGTAGCAGTCTGGTAATAGTAGTAGTAGTAGCAGTCTGGTAATAGTAGTAGTAGTAGCAGTCTGGTAATAGTCGTAGTAGCAGTCTGGTAATAGTAGTAGTAGTAGCAGTCTGGTAATAGTAGTAGTAGTAGCAGTCTGGTAATAGTCGTAGTAGCAGTCTGGTAATAGTAGTAGTAGTAGCAGTCTGGTAATAGTAGTAGTAGCAGTCTGGTAGTAGTAGTAGTAGCAGTCTGGTAATAGTAGTAGTAGTAGCAGTCTGGTAATAGTAGTAGTAGCAGTCTGGTAGTAATAGTAGTAGTAGCAGTCTGGTAATAGTAGTAGTAGTAGCAGTCTGGTAATAGTAGTAGTAGTAGCAGTCTGGTAATAGTCGTAGTAGCAGTCTGGTAATAGTAGTAGTAGTAGCAGTCTGGTAGTAGTAGTAGTAGCAGTCTGGTAGTAGTAGTAGTAGTAGCAGTCTGGTAATAGTAGTAGTAGCAGTCTGGTAGTAGTAGTAGTAGTAGCAGTCTGGTAATAGTAGTAGTAGTAGTAGCAGTCTGGTAATAGTAGTAGTAGTAGCAGTCTGGTAATAGTAGTAGTAGTAGCAGTCTGGTAATAGTCGTAGTAGCAGTCTGGTAATAGTAGTAGTAGTAGCAGTCTGGTAGTAGTAGTAGTAGCAGTCTGGTAATAGTAGTAGTAGTAGCAGTCTGGTAATAGTAGTAGTAGTAGCAGTCTGGTAGTAGTAGTAGTAGTAGCAGTCTGGTAATAGTAGTAGTAGTAGTAGCAGTCTGGTAATAGTAGTAGTAGTAGCAGTCTGGTAATAGTCGTAGTAGCAGTCTGGTAATAGTAGTAGTAGTAGCAGTCTGGTAGTAGTAGTAGTAGCAGTCTGGTAATAGTAGTAGCGGTAGCAGTCTGGTAATAGTAGTAGTAGCAGTCTGGTAGTAGTAGTAGTAGTAGCAGTCTGGTAATAGTAGTAGTAGTAGTAGTAGCAGTCTGGTAATAGTAGTAGTAGTAGCAGTCTGGTAATAGTCGTAGTAGCAGTCTGGTAATAGTAGTAGTAGTAGCAGTCTGGTAGTAGTAGTAGTAGCAGTCTGGTAATAGTAGTAGTGGTAGCAGTCTGGTAATAGTAGTAGTAGCAGTCTGGTAGTAGTAGTAGTAGTAGCAGTCTGGTAATAGTAGTAGTAGTAGTAGTCTGGTAGAAGTAGTAGTAGCAGTCTGGTAATAGTAGTAGTAGTAGTAGCAGTCTGGTAGAAGTAGTAGTAGCAGTCTTGTAATAGTAGTAGTAGTAGCAGTCTGGTAGAAGTAGTAGTAGCAGTCTGGTAATAGTAGTAGTAGTAGCAGTCTGGTAGTAGTAGTAGTAGCAGTCTTGTAATAGTAGTAGTAGTAGCAGTCTGGTAGAAGTAGTAGTAGCAGTCTGGTAATAGTAGTAGTAGTAGCAGTCTGGTAGTAGTAGCAGTCTGGTAGTAGTAGTAGTAGCAGTCTGGTAGTAGTAGTAGTAGCAGTCTGGTAATATTAGTAGTAGTAGCAGTCTGGTAGTAGTAGTAGCAGTCTGGTAATAGTAGTAGTAGTAGCAGTCTGCTAGTAATAGTAGTAGTAGTAGCAGTCTGGTAATAGTAGTAGTAGTAGCAGTCTGGTAATAGTAGTAGTAGTAGCAGTCTGGTAGTAGTAGTAGTAGTAGCAGTCTGGTAATAGTAGTAGTAGTAGCAGTCTGCTAGTAATAGTAGTAGTAGTAGCAGTCTGGTAATAGTAGTAGTAGTAGCAGTCTGGTAGTAGTAGTAGTAGCAGTCTGGTAATAGTAGTAGTAGTAGCAGTCTGGTAATAGTAGTAGTAGCAGTCTGGTAATAGTAGTAGTAGCAGTCTGGTAATAGTAGTAGTAGTAGCAGTCTGGTAATAGTAGTAGTAGTAGCAGTCTGGTAGTAGTAGTAGTAGCAGTCTGGTAATAGTAGTAGTAGTAGCAGTCTGGTAATAGTAGTAGTAGTAGTCGTATTAACCGTAGTAGTAGTAGTAGTCGTAGTAACGTAGTAGTAGTAGTAGTAGTAGTGGTAGTGGTAGTGGTAGTGTAGCTTTCTTCCCTGCGTCGACGCAGACAACATGACCAGCAAACTGTGGACTACTTCCTTCCAAGAGCGTGTTGAGAAGTGGACTGCTGAAGTACTTCCTGTTCCTATGAAGACATAATGACTATTTGTTTCAGACGCTGACGTGGCGTTCCAAAGATGTCAGCAAGTGTGCGGTCCGAGGAAAGAACAGCGTGAGTTAGCAGACCTAGTCTTCTAGTAGACCTAGTCTTCTAGCAGACCTAGTCTTCTAGCAGACCTAGTCTTCTAGCAGACCTAGTGTTCTAGCAGACCTAGTCTTCTAGCAGACCTAGTCCTCTAGTAGACCTAGTCTTCTAGCAGACCTAGTCTTCTAGCAGACCTAGTGTTCTAGCAGACCTAGTCTTCTAGTAGACCTAGTCTTCTAATAGACCTAGTCTTCTAGCAGACCTAGTCCTCTAGTAGACCTAGTCTTCTAGCAGACCTAGTCTTCTAGTAGACCTAGTGTTCTAGCAGACCTAGTCTTCTAGCAGACCTAGTCTTCTAGCAGACCTAGTCCTCTAGCAGATCTAGTCTTCTAGCAGACCTAGTCTTCTAGCAGACCTAGTCTTCTAGCAGACCTAGTCTTCTAGTAGACATAGTCTTCTTGTAGACCTAGTCTTCTAGTAGACCTAGTCTTCTAGTAGACCTAGTCTTCTAGCAGACCTAGTCTTCTAGTAGATCTAGTCTTCTAGCAGACCTAGTCTTCTTTCAGACCTAGTCTTCTTGTAGACCTAGTCTTCTAGCAGACCTAGTCTTCTAGTAGACCTAGTCTTCTAGCAGACCTAGTCTTCTAGCAGATCTAGTCTTCTAGCAGACCTAGTCTTCTAGTAGACCTAGTCTTCTAGCAGACCTAGTCTTCTAGTAGACCTAGTCTTCTAGCAGACCTAGTCTTCTAGTAGACCTAGTCTTCTAGCAGACCTAGTCTTCTAGTAGACCTAGTCTTCTAGCAGACCTAGTCTTCTTGTAGACCTAGTCTTCTAGCAGACCTAGTCTTCTTGCAGACCTAGTCTTCTTGTAGACCTAGTCTTCTAGCAGACCTAGTCTTCTTGCAGACCTAGTCTTCTTGTAGACCTAGTCTTCTAGCAGACCTAGTCTTCTTGTAGACCTAGTCTTCTAGCAGACCTAGTCTTCTAGCAGACCTAGTCTTCTAGTAGACCTAGTCTTCTTGTAGACCTAGTCTTCTAGCAGACCTAGTCTTCTAGTAGACCTAGTCTTCTAGCAGACCTAGTCTTCTAGCAGACCTAGTCTTCTAGTAGACCTAGTCTTCTAGCAGACCTAGTCTTCTTGTAGACCTAGTCTTCTGGTAGACCTAGTCTTCTAGCAGACCTAGTCTTCCAGCAGACCTAGTCTTCTTGTAGACCTAGTCTTCCTGCCATGAGTGTTTCTCATGCTGAACGTGACTCCATTGGTTTAGGACGAGTGTTTCAACTACGTCAAAGTTCTGGTGGCCCGAGACGATGAGACCCTGTTTGCCTGCGGGACCAACGCCTTCAACCCCACCTGTCGGAACTACAAGGTGAGCAAAACCTCTGACCTTCTTGATGTGACCGGACAGACACTTCACTCTTTTTTTGGTGACAGATGACCACGCTGGAGCAGGTGGGACCGGACCTGGTGGGCCAGGCTCGTTGTCCTTTCGAGTCGGGTCAGTCCATCGCGGGACTGTTTGCTGGTGAAGTCGCTCGCAGAAGAAGATTATTTTATCACTGCCGCTCTTTTGTCGTGCCAAACTGATCATGTGACCTTTGCAATAGGCGGAGACTTCTACTCGGCCACCATGACCGACTTCCTTGCCAGTGACGCCGTGATCTACCGGAGCCTCGGAGACGGGCGGCCCGTCTTGAGGACTGTCAAGTACGACTCCAAGTGGCTCCGAGGTGGGTCACATGACACGGGGATTGGTTTTGAAGATGCCTCCCACTTAAAAATACCAACCCTGATGGGTTCCCACAGAGCCGCACTTTCTGCACGCCATTGACTACGGAAGCTACGTCTACTTCTTCCTGCGTGAGATAGCAGTGGAGTACACCACCTTGGGGAAGGTACGCGGGCGCTATCATTAGTATGCAAAGATGGCAATCCAATTGGGACCGGACTCTTGTCTGTCGGCAGGTTGTGTTTTCTCGGGTGGCGCGAGTGTGTAAGAATGATAATGGCGGCTCCCCAAGAGTTCTGGACAAGTACTGGACTTCCTTTCTGAAGGTGACCCCTACATCTCTTACTGTCAGTCTGTTAATACAAAGGGAAGTGGGATGAGCCTCGAGGGGAAGTGAGGCAGGACACATGCCTGTAGTCACTTTTTAAAAATAAAAAGACCTGTTGTTCCACCCACCTTTTGGTTTTGGCGCAGGCCCGTCTGAACTGTTCGGTTCCGGGAGATTCTTTCTTCTATTTTGACGCGCTGCAGTCAATCACCAATGTGCTGCAGATCAACGGCAGGCCCACCGTGGTCGGTGTCTTCACCACGCAGGCCAACAGGTTAGTGACAAAGAGAGAACTGGCAGTTTGATGTTGATGCTCGCCTGCTAATATTTGGTGCTAGCAAGGTGTTGAAAACGTTGTCGCTTGCGTGTCGGCAGCATCCCCGGCTCTGCAGTTTGTGCGTTCTACATGGATGACATTGAGAAGGTGTTCAACGGAAGGTTCAAAGAGCAGCGGAACAGCGACTCATCGTGGACTCCAGTACCTGATGAGCAGGTTCCCAAACCCAGGTGAGAGCTTACAGAGTCAACTCTTTCCTACTGCTGGAGGTCACAGTATCGCTTAACGCCGCACATTCTCTAAACGTGTCGCAGACCCGGGTCGTGTGCTGGCGACGGCCCGGCCGCCGACTTCAAGTCTTCCGTTCAGTTCCCGGACGAGACGCTGATGTTTATCAAGTCGTACCCTCTGATGGACGAAGCTGTTCCCTCCGTCAACCACCGGCCTTTTTTCACCAGGACGTCCGACAGGTAGTCGAGGTCTTCTAGTCTAGGACTTCTGTTGTCTACTTGCATCGTAAACAAAGTGGCAGTTGCATAACTGCGTACTAAAAAGATGAAGTGGACTGTTCAGTAATACCTAATAGCATTCTGGAGTTGGAAGGAGGCTTGGCTCCCAAATCTTGCACCTTGTTGTCCTATCACATCCTCATTCATCAGTGATGGCTTATTCATGCCTTTAATTTGAAATCCTTCACCTTCCCCCGCACCGACCATCGGTAGGCTCGGACAAAGGAAGACAAGGCATTAGATTGTTTGCCGTTAGTAGACTCTAAACAGGACAAACTGGACATCGTGTTGTCTTCCTCGCAGGTTCAAGCTGACCCAGATTGTGGTGGACGTGGCAGCCGGCCCCAACAAGGATTGGACCGTCATGTTCCTAGGCTCGGACGAGGGGAGAGTCCTGAAGGTTTTGACCGGCATGCTTCCCAATGACACTATTGGATCCAAACTTCTGGAGGACATAGACGCCTATGATCCGTCTAGGTAAAAAGCTTCTTTTGTCCCGAAGGTATCCCATTGTAGTACTTGTATTTACCTGTCGCCTACCTGCAGGTGTGATATTCAGGACCAACAAGACAGGAAGGTTCTGGGCCTGGAGCTGGACAAGGACCATCACGCCTTGTTTGTGGCCTTCAGCAGCTGTGTCATCCGAGTGCCGCTTAGCCGCTGCAGCAGACATGGTGCCTGCAAAAAGTACGAATCAAACACATAAGGCCACAGTCCCTATCCTGTCCGTACCCAGTCCGCGTCAAGTGCGTATACCGCCTGCATTCAGTCCGTATCCAATCCACCTTCAGTTTGTATCTAATCTGCATCCAGTTTGTATCCAGTCGGTGTTTAGTCCTTATGCTGTCCGTGTTCGGTTCATATCAAGTCCACGTTCAGTCTGTATCCTGGCCAGGTTCCGTCCATATCCTGTCTGTATACAGTCCATATCCGGTCTACGATCAGGTCATATCTAGTCTGCGTTCAGCCTACGTGGAAGCTGAGAATCAATGAAAAACTCTTCTCTCAGCGCAGTCATTTCAAATTAAAAGCCTTTCTATAGGTTTCTATAGCTACTAGTTGTCATGTAAACAATGGTAAACAGTGCATGGAGATTTTGACAATAACGTGTCTTCTTTCTTGCAGGGCATGTTTGTCCTCTCATGACCCGTACTGCATCTGGCTGCGCACGGGGAGCTGCACTAACATGGCGCCAGGTTTCAAGTACGGGTCACTTCCTGTCTCTTTCCTTGAAACGTATCAATCTTTTTGGTTTGTTGGAGTTGACGTTCAGAACTTCACGGTTTGCCGTCCATTTAGACTTGGAGCTTCTTTTACTTTTCAATTTTCGGTGTGATTTCGGTCCTTGAGGGTGCATGGGAGTTTGCCCAACCAGTCTACATGTGTTTTGTGGACTTGGAGAAGGAATTCGACCGTGTCCCTCGGGAAGTCCTGTGGGGAGTGCTCAGAGAGTATGGGGTATCGGACTGTCCGATTGTGGCGGTCCGCTCCCTGTATGATCAGTGTCAGAGCTTGGTCCACATTGCCGGCGGTAAGTCGGACACGTTTCCAGTGAGGGTTGGACTCCGCCAAGGCTGCCCTTTGTCACCCATTCTGTTCTGAACTTTTATGGACAGAATTTCTAGGCGCAGTCAAGGCGTTGAGGGGATCTGGTTTGGTGGCTGCAGGATTAGGTCTCTGCTTTTTGCAGATGATGTGGTCCTGGTGGCTTCATCTGGCCAGGATCTTCAGCTCTCACTGGATCGGTTCGCAGCCGAGTGTGAAGCGACTGGGATGATAATCAGCACCTCCAAGTCCGAGTCCATGGTTCTCGCCCGGAAAAGGGTGGAGTGCCATCTCCGGGTTGCGGAGGAGACCCTGCCCCAAGTGGAGGAGTTCAAGTACCTCGGAGTCTTGTTCACGAGTGAGGGAAGAGTGGATCATGAGATCGACAGGATCTCGGATCGGTGTGGCATCTTCAGTATCGATCCGTTGTGGTGAAAAAGGAGCTGAGCCGGAAAGCAAAGCTCTCAATTTACCGGTCGATCTACGTTCTCATCCTCACCTATGGTCAAGAGCTTTGGGTTATGACCGAAAGGACAAGATCACGGGTACAAGCGGCCCAAATGAGTTTCCTCCGCCGGGTGGCGGGGCTCTCCCTTAGAGATAGGGTGAGAAGCTCTGTCATCCGGGGGGAGCTCATAGTAAAGCCGCTGCTCCTCCACATGGAGAGGAGCCAGATGAGGTGGTTCGGGAACCTGGTCAGGATGCCACCCGAACGCCTCCCTAGGGAGGTGTTTAGGGCACGTCCGACCGGTAGGAGGCCACAGGGAAGACCCAGGACACGTTGGGAAGACTATGCCTCCCGGTTGGCCTGGGAACGCCTCGGGATCCCCCGGGAAGAGCTGGACGAAGTGGCTGGGGAGAGGGAAGTCTGGGCTTCCCTGCTTAGGCTGCTGCCCCCGCAACCCGACCTCGGATAGGCGGAAGAAGATGGATGGATGGATTTTCGGTGTGATGATCATCTGAGGTCTCATCATCCGTGTGGGCGTTAAGCTCTGAAAAATACTTCTGCTGACACGTCACCTCCCCCTCACTGCAGGGCGGGGTTCGAACAAGACATCGGGGGCGACCACTCAACTGCTGCCGGCTGTAACGGTGAGACGCGCCATGGCTATTGCCATGACGACGAGTGCACAACTTCAAAGTCTCCTTTGTGGTTTTGCAGCTGACATCTTGGAGAACTCGCGTGACCAGGAGTCACCCGCTGACTCCGCATACGGTAAGGCCTGCCACCGGTCGATGCCACCAGCGCCACTGCATGCACACACAACCTTCAGTATCCAGGATGGATACAGTAGCACTTCCTCACCAGCAGGCGTCTTGGGTGTGTCTTGCAGGGGTCCAGCGTCTTCCTGACGTGGACCAGCACTCAGCCGCCCACGTGCATTACACGCTGCTGCTCGCCTGCGCGCTGCTAGCCTTCTTCTTGGGCGCCATCTTGTCTGCCTTCCTGGCGTCGTGCTACTGCGACCGCAGCTCCAACCACCGCAAGAGGAAGTTGTCTAAGGACCCTGAAGTGGCGCTGCCACCTGCCCTGTCTCTGCACTCTCTCGCCAAGCTGAACAGCCTCCTGGATGGTCAGCACGAGGTACATGTTTCATGGGGGGGTGTATCAATACAGGAAGTGAGCTTTTATTTTCACAGAGCGTTTGTCACCCTCAGGACGAGAAGACAGACATGTCCACCTGTCCAAAGGCGTACACCTCCTTCATCCCCGGCGCAGGCACAGAGTCGCACCTTTTCATCGCTGCGCACCACAACCTTCCTCTGGGAGAAGCTCGACTCAGCCTTTGCCAGGTACCGCCCACTACCTTGTCCGACATTAAGTACTGGGATTTTTGAACAATTTGTGGGAACACTTTGAGGAAGGTTCATTTCTGTTCTCCGTGCACAAAGAAAGGTCCATCGGGTGAGTTTGCCGTGGAAGAACTAGACGAGGTTTGACCTCACACTTTCAGAAGAGTGGACGGTGTTCTCCAAAGACATTTTCACTCCCTACGACTGTCCCAATGTGTTTAGCGCTCAGAACCTGAACCCAGGTCTAGTGGTCTCTAACTTGTGTTCCGTCTTAGGAGGACGGTGAGATGTCGGGTCTTCCCACGCCAGACGCCAGCCCAGAATTCCCAAAGCCGATGAGCAAGGATGGACGGCAACATCCCTATGAGGCTACAGACGCCATCGAGGCGGTTTCGGGGAAGTCTCAACCCACCTTCCCCCTCTCCAGGCGCCACGGCAACAGCCGTAGCGAGGACCACAAGGTTTGGCGCGATGAGCGTGCCACAGGAGACTTTCACCACTGCCACGAGTCCTGCACCCCGGCACCGGTCAACGTGTCGGCGCTGGACGAACTGCTCAAGCACATCCAAGAGGTCAGCGCCTCAGGAAGTGGAGGCATCAAAGTCTTGACGTCCGCGTCCTCTTCCTCAGCAGAGCATCATCATCGCCAAGGCAACCAGCACCACGACAGCGGCCAACATCACCTGCAGGGAATCCCTAAGACGGAACCAACTTCATACCCCGGCGCCCCCACGCTACTCTGGGAAAGGCCGGATATGCCCAGTCCAAACTCCGCCAAGGCTGCGGCGGGGATTCCGTCCTCGCGGGTCATCCTAGAGATGCCCGCACACTTGCAGCGGCATGCCCTCATCAAGATGGGCAGCGGCCTACCGCGTCACCACAGCTTCAACCAGCGTGCGGCGCCACCCTTCCTGGCCAGGATGAACACCAACAGTAGCAGCAACGGGCCGCCCGCCGCCAGCGCCTGTCTGACGCGGCAACACAGCTACAGTGAAGGGCCGCATGCCCGACGGGCGGCCATTGTGCGGCGAACCGTGTCTCTGAAACCCAAAGTCCCACCCAAACCTTTGTTCCTTCCCAACGTGGCCACATCCGCGCTCTACGAGGCGCCAAAGGACCACTACTGAGGCGGAGCGAGAGCAGAGCTCAAGAAGAAGAAAAGAGAGCGTCTTCTTTGGGCATCATTATGATCGGGACGCCGACAACGGTAGCATTGAGAGATAGCCCCTCCCACTTTGCATCACATGACCCTCAGGCTGAGGTACCTCTCACCAGAACCTTTTGTACCATATTGGTATGTGTCACCCGACTAAGGGGGCGGGGCTTCTTGCAAGAGCAATAACACAGGCTAACAGACGAGGTTAGCATGTGGCTAGGAACTTTCCCACTTTTGGATCTGGATTTTAAATAAAGTTTTCAAACCAAAAAAAGGCAGTTTTTTTATTGAGGCCTTTTAACTGAAATCCTGACCAGGAAAATGAACGACCTCAGAGTCCTTTCAGGTTTGTACCGCAACTCTGCTAACAGAAAGTGAAAGTATTTTCTGTTTGCGCTCATTCAAGGGTCGAGAGCTTTAGGGGCCATTTTGAACTTTTATCTTTAAGAATCATAAATGTTGGGATTATTGGGATACATTTTATTTTGGGCTGTTCAGAACAACAACAAAGTACACGGACCACAGCACGGCGTCACAATTATTTACCGTATTTTCCGAACTATAGAGCACACCAGTATACACCGTATATATATATACACACACATATAATGACTTATTTACACAGAAAGATTTTGTAAATGTTTATTTACATACTTTTGTTTCCAAACAGGGCAGTAAAACAGCTGATCAAACAAAACAGAAGTCATGGCCACGGACCCACTAGCTGCGCAAGCTAGCTCTCCAATCAGCTAAACGGACTCACGGTAATTAGTGAAAGTGAAACAATGCCATTGTAAGTTAATTTGATTACCAGACACTCGTAAATGTGTTAGCATATTAGCGAACGCTAACATTGCAATAGCACGTAGAAATATGCATGAAAACACTCCTATAGACATCACACATGGGACGCTTTAGTAAGTCAGAATTGTTTGTTATATTGTAAAACGTATAAATATATATATAGCCTACAAATATATAAATATTATGTGTACATAATTATGATTGAATATTAAAAGTTTGACTCCTACCTTGTTTACGTCCGTGACGACCTCCTTAAAGTTTTGGGTAAGTAAACAGTGTTTTGCATTTTTTCCCATCATGCCTTGCAATGGATTTAAATGGGTGTAATTTTAAGGTTTTATGCTGATTGGATGTTTTTTATTATCCACAAAATTCAGTGAGCAGGTTGTGTTATTTGTGACCAGATTAGTAGATTTTTTCCCACTGCACCATGACTAGGGAAGGTTGTTTGGATTGGGTCATATAGGTAAATGCTGTGCACACATTTTCAAGAAAACATACTTCAAACTGAGTTACTCATGTTGTCACGTTTTTTATAATCCACAAAGTTCAGTGGGCAGGTCGTGTGACCAGATTAGTTGATTTTTCTTTCCTGCGCCATGACTAGGGAAGGTTGTTTGGATTGGGTCATATAAGTTAATGCTGTGCACACATTTTCAAGTAAACACACTTTAAACTGAGTTACTCATGTTATGTTTTTTCTCTCAATAATACACAAAGTTCAGTGGGCAGGTTGTGTGGCCAGATTAGTTCATTTTCTTCCCTGCGCCATGACTAGGGAAGGTTGTTTGGATTGGGTCATATAAGTTAATGCTGTGCACACATTTTCAAGTAAACACACTTTAAACTGAGTTACTCACGTTATGTTTTTTCTCTCAATAATACACAAAGTTCAGTGGGCAGGTTGTGTTTTGTGTGACCAGATTAGTTCATTTTCTTCCCTGCGCCATGACTAGGGAAGGTTTTCTAGATTGGGTCATAAAAGTTAATGCTGTGCACATATTTTCAAGTAAACACACTTTAAACTGAGTTACTCATGTTATGTTTTTTCTCTCAATAATCCACAAAGTTCAGTGGGCAGGTTGTGTGACCAGATTAATTGATATTTCTTTCCTGCACCATGACTAAGGAAGGTTGTTTGGATTGGGTCGTATAAGTTAATGCTGTGCACACATTTTCAAGTAAACACACTTTAAACTGAGTTACTCATGTTATGTTTTTCTCTCTCAATAATACACAAAGTTCAGTGGGCAGGTTGTGTTTTGTGTGACCAGATTAGTTCATTTTCTTCCCTGCGCCATGACTCGGGAAGGTTGTTTAGATTGGGTCATATAAGTTAATGCTGTGCACATATTTTCAAGTAAACACACTTTAAACTGAGTTACTCATGTTATGTTTTTTCTCTCAATAATCCACAAAGTTCAGTGGGCAGGTTGTGTTTTGTGTGACCAGATTAATTGATTTTTCTTTCCTGCACCATGACTAAGGAAGGTTGTTTGGATTGGGTCATATAAGTTAATGCTGTGCACACATTTTCAAGTAAACACACTTTAAACTGAGTTACTCATGTTATGTTTTTTCTCTCAATAATACACAAAGTTCAGTGGGCAGGTTGTGTGACCAGATTAATTGATTTTTCTTTCCTGCACCATGACTAAGGAAGGTTGTTTGGATTGGGTCGTATAAGTTAATGCTGTGCACACATTTTCAAGTAAACACACTTTAAACTGAGTTACTCATGTTATGTTTTTTCTCTCAATAATACACAAAGTTCAGTGGGCAGGTTGTGTTTTGTGTGACCAGATTAGTTCATTTTCTTCCCTGCGCCATGACTAGGGAAGGTTGTTTAGATTGGGTCATATAAGTTAATGCTGTGCACATATTTTCAAGTAAACATACTTCAAACTAAGTTACTCATGGTGTCACGTTTTTTATAATCCACAAAGTTCAGTGGGCAGGTTGTGTGACCAGATTAATTGATTTTTCTTTCCTGCACCATGACTAGGGTAGGTTGTTTGGATTGGGTCATACAGGTAAATGCTGT
Source organism: Entelurus aequoreus (assembly GCF_033978785.1). Lineage (NCBI taxonomy): Eukaryota > Metazoa > Chordata > Actinopteri > Syngnathiformes > Syngnathidae > Entelurus > Entelurus aequoreus. The sequence continues at coordinate 6,714,186 of NC_084735.1, forward strand.
GCACACATTTTCAAGAAAACATACTTCAAACTAAGTTACTCATGGTGTCACGTTTTTTATAATCCACAAAGTTCAGTGGGCAGGTTGTGTGACCAGATTAATTGATTTTTCTTTCCTGCACCATGACTAAGGAAGGTTGTTTGGATTGGGTCATATAAGTTAATGCTGTGCACACATTTTCAAGTAAACACACTTTAAACTGAGTTACTCATGTTATGTTTTTTTCTCTCAATAATACACAAAGTTCAGTGGGCAGGTTGTGTTTTGTGTGACCAGATTAGTTCATTTTCTTCCCTGCGCCATGACTAGGGAAGGTTGTTTGGATTGGGTCATATGGGTAAATGCTGTGCACACATTTTCAAGAAAACATACTTCAAACTGAGTTACTCATGTTATGTTTTTTTATATTCCACAAAATTCAGTGGGCAGGTTGTATGACCAGATTAGTAGATTTTTCCCCCCGCGCCATGACTAGGGAAGGTTGTTTGGATTGGGTCATACAAGTAAATGCTGTGCACACATTTTCAAGTAAACACACTTTAAACTGAGTTACTCATGTTATGTTTTTTCTCTCAATAATACACAAAGTTCAGTGGGCAGGTTGTGTTTTGTGTGACCAGATTAGTTGATTTTTCTTTCCTGCACCATGACTAAGGAAGGTTGTTTGGATTGGGTCATATAAGTTAATGCTGTGCACACATTTTCAAGTAAACACACTTTAAACTGAGTTACTCATGTTATGTTTTTTCTCTCAATAATACACAAAGTTCAGTGGGCAGGTTGTGTTTTGTGTGACCAGATTAGTTGATTTTTCTTTCCTGCGCCATGACTAGGGAAGGGTGTTTGGATTGGGTCATATAGGTAAATGCTGTGCACACATTTTCAAGAAAACATACTTCAAACTAAGTTACTCATGTTGTCACATTTTTATAATCCACAAAGTTCAGTGGGCAGGTTGTGTGACCAGATTAATTGATTTTTCTTTCCTGCACCATGACTAAGGAATGTTGTTTGGATTGGGTCATATAAGTTAATGCTGTGCACACATTTTCAAGTAAACACACTTTAAACTGAGTTACTCATGTTATGTTTTTTTCTCTCAATAATACACAAAGTTCAGTGGGCAGGTTGTGTGACCAGATTAGTTCATTTTCTTCCCTGCGCCATGACTAGGGAAGGTTGTTTAGATTGGGTCATAAAAGTTAATGCTGTGCACATATTTTCAAGTAAACAAACTGAGTTACTCATGTTGTCCACTGGATGGCGACTACTTGACTTCTATGTAAAAAATATACAAAAACCCCAAATGGAATCGCAATGCTGGAGAGAAAAGTGGTAGTTAGGTCTTGTCTCTGAATCGTGCAGTCCCAGCACACCATGATTCCGACAGTTTCCGTTAGCGGTTCCTGAGCGACGTTAACTTATTAGGTCAAGTGGGGGGCGTGACGTGAGGCGGGGTTCCACCCCAAATTGCGGGAAGGTTGCACGCATCTGAATATTTTGGTGCGGAGGCAGATTTGGGGTTCCTGGCGTCCGGACCGGGTGCGGTCTGAGGTGGGCGGTCACTGAGGTAGCACGATGAGGACCCAGCCCCATCTAGTGGTCACTTGTTGTAGCGCAGGTGTGTGAGGACGCCGTCTTGAGGCGTCTGACTTTTGTGTCTCCGAATGTGTCGCTTGTAGTTGGAGTTGTCGCTGAAGCGCCGCCCGCAATCATCACAGCCGTACGGTTTTTCCCCCGTGTGCACGCGCAGGTGTTTCTGGTAGCCGTCGAAGCGGGTCAGTCTCTTGCCGCAGATGCCGCACGTGTACGACTTGTCAGCTTTGTCCTTCATGCTGTGGTCCCGCACGGCCTTGGACCGAGGTTTTCGCCGCCCGCGTGGACCGGCACGTGCGCGGGCGGCCTGCATCGATGTCCCCGGCTGGGGGTCTGAGTCGGAGTCCTCCGCGTTGTGGCGGTCGGAGAGCGGCGACGCACCGCAGACGTCGTCAGGCCACTCCTCTAAGTCGCCACTCAGGAACACGGCGACTTCGGGCTCGGAACCCGGAGGAGTGTCTTCCTGCTGGGGCTCCTCCTCTTTGACGGTCGGCGGGACATGAACTTCCAGGTTCAGACCGGCCGTCCAATCATGTGGCTCGCTGGGCGCTGACAGGAAGTGACATCACAACGTGAACTTTTTAATTCAGCTTTTTTTGTTACAACCAGCTGTTAAAGTGCTCGCTTTTAATATGAATGTTACTACATGACATATATACTTACATTATGTATACATTACATGTTATTATGAATGTTACTAAATACTACATATATACTTACATCATGTGTATATTACATGTTATTATGAATGTTACTAGATACTACATATATACTTACATCATGTGTATATTACATGTTATTATGAACGTTACTAGATACTACATATATACTTACATCATGTGTATATTACATGTTATTATGAATGTTACTACATGACATATATACTTACATCATGTGTATATTACATGTTATTATGAATGTTACTACATGACATATATACTTACATCATGTGTATATTACATGTTATTATGAATGTTACTACATGACATATATACTTACATTATGTATACATTACATGTTATTATGAATGTTACTAGATACTACATATATACTTACATCATGTGTATATTACATGTTATTATGAATGTTACTAGATACTACATATATACTTACATCATGTGTATATTACATGTTATTATGAATGTTACTAGATACTACATATATACTTACATCATGTGTATATTACATGTTATTATCAATGTTACTACATGACATATATACTTACATTATGTATACATTACATGTTATTATGAATGTTACTAGATACTACATATATACTTACATCATGTGTATATTACATGTTATTATGAATGTTACTACATGACATATATACTTACATCATGTGTATATTACATGTTATTATGAATGTTACTACATGACATATATACTTACATTATGTATACATTACATGTTATTATGAATGTTACTAGATACTACATATATACTTACATCATGTGTATATTACATGTTATTATGAATGTTACTACATGACATATACTTACATCATGTATATATTACATGTTATTATGAATGTTACTACATGACATATATACTTACATCATGTGTATATTACATGTTATTATGAATGTTACTACATGACATATATACTTACATCATGTGTATATTACATGTTATTATGAATGTTACTACATGACATATATACTTACATCATGTATATATTACATTTTATTATGAATGTTACTACATGACATATATACTTACATCATGTATATATTACATGTTATTATGAATGTTACTACATGACATATATACTTACATCATGTGTATATTACATGTTATTATGAATGTTACTACATGACATATATACTTACATCATGTGTATATTACATGTTATTATGAATGTTACTACATGACATATATACTTACATCATGTGTATATTACATGTTATTATGAATGTTACTACATGACATATATACTTACTTCGTGTGTATATTACATGTTATTATGAATGTTACTACATGACATATATACTTACATCATGTGTATATTACATGTTATTATGAATGTTACTACATGACATATATACTTACATCATGTATATATTACATGTTATTATGAATGTTACTACATGACATATATACTTACATCATGTGTATATTACATGTTATTATGAATGTTACTACATGACATATATACTTACTTCGTGTGTATATTACATGTTATTATGAATGTTACTACATGACATATATACTTACATCATGTATATTACATGTTATTATGAATGTTACTACATGACATATATACTTACATCATGTGTATATTACATGTTATTATGAATGTTACTACATGACATATATACTTACATCATGTATATATTACATGTTATTATGAATGTTACTACATGACATACATACTTACATCATGTATATATTACATGTTATTATGAATGTTACTACATGACATATATACTTACATCATGTATATATTACATGTTATTATGAATGTTACTACATGACATATATACTTACATCATGTATATATTACATGTTATTATGAATGTTACTACATGACATATATACTTACATCATGTATATATTACATGTTATTATGAATGTTACTAGATACTACATATATACTTACATCATGTGTATATTACATGTTATTATGAATGTTACTACATGACATATATACTTACATCATGTGTATATTACATGTTATTATGAATGTTACTACATGACATATATACTTACATCATGTATATATTACATGTTATTATGAATGTTACTACATGACATATATACTTACATCATGTATATATTACATGTTATTATGAATGTTACTAGATACTACATATATACTTACATCATGTATATATTACATGTTATTATGAATATTACTACATGACATATATACTTACATCATGTATATATTACATGTTATTATGAATGTTACTACATGACATATATACTTACATCATGTGTATATTACATGTTATTATGAATGTTACTACATGACATATATACTTACATCATGTGTATATTACATGTTATGAATGTTACTAGATACTACATATGTATATTACATGTTATTATGAATGTTACTAGATACTACATATGTATATTACATGTTATTATGAATGTTACTAGATACTACATATGTATATTACATGTTATTATGAATGTTATTAGATACTACATATGTATATTACATGTTTTATGAATGTTACTAGATAATACATATATATTACATGTTATTATGAATGTTAATAGACACTACATATTTATATTACATGTTATTATGAATGTTACTAGATACTACATATGTATATTACATGTTATTATGAATGTTATTAGATACTACATATGTATATTACATGTTTTATGAATGTTACTAGATAATACATATATATTACATGTTATTATGAATGTTAATAGACACTACATATTTATATTACATGTTATTATGAATGTTACTAGACACTACATATTTATATTACATGTTATAATTAATGGGTTATACTTATATAGCGCTTTTCTACCTTCAAGGTACTCAAAGCGCTTTGACACTATTTCCACATTCACCCATTCACACACACATTCACACACTGATGGCGGGAGCTGCCATTCAAGGCCCTAACCACGACCCATCAGGAGCAAGGGTGAAGTGTCTTGCTCAAGGACACAACGGACGTGACGAGGTTGGTAGAAGGTGGGGATTGAACCAGGAACCCTCAGGTTGCTGGCACGGCCACTCTCCCAACTGCGCCACGCCGTCCCCATTATTTATTTATAATGTTATTAAATACTACATATGTATATTACATGTTATTAGATACTATATATGTATATTACATGTTTTATGAATGTTACTAGATAATACATATATATTACATGTTATTATGAATGTTACTAGACACTACATATTTATATTACATGTTATTATGAATGTTACTAGACACTACATATGTATATTACATGTTAATATGAATGTTACTAGACACTACGTATGTATATTACATGTTATTATGAATGTTACTAGACACTACGTATGTATATTACATGTTATTATGAATGTTACTAGACACTACATATGTATATTACATGTTATTATGAATGTTACTAGACACTACATATGTATATTACATGCTATTATGAATGTTACTAGACACTACATATGTATATTACATGTTATTATGAATGTTATTAGATACTACATATGTATATTACATGTTTTATGAATGTTACTAGATAATACATATATATTACATGTTATTATGAATGTTACTAGACACTACATATGTATATTACATGTTATTATGAATGTTATTAGATACTACATATGTATATTACATGTTTTATGAATGTTACTAGACACTACATATTTATATTACATGTTATTATGAATGTTACTAGACACTACATATTTATATTACATGCTATAATTAATGTTATTAGATACTACATATGTATATTACATGTTTTATGAATGTTACTAGATAATACATATATATTACATGTTATTATGAATGTTACTAGACACTACATATGTATATTACATGTTATTATGAATGTTACTAGACACTACATATGTATATTACATGTTATTATGAATGTTACTAGACACTACGTATGTATATTACATGTTATTATGAATGTTATTAGATACTACATATGTATATTACATGTTTTATGAATGTTACTAGATAATACATATACATTACATGTTATTATGAATGTTACTAGACACTACATATGTATATTACATGTTATTATGAATGTTACTAGACACTACATATGTATATTACATGTTATTATGAATGTTATTAGATACTACATATGTATATTACATGTTTTATGAATGTTACTAGATAATACATATGTATATTACATGTTATTATGAATGTTACTAGACACTACATATGTATATTACATGTTATTATGAATGTTACTAGACACTACATATGTATATTACATGTTATTATGAATGTTACTAGACACTACATATGTATATTACATGTTATGAATGTTACTAGACACTACATATGTATATTACATGTTTTATGAATGTTACTAGATAATACATATATATTACATGTTATTATGAATGTTACTAGACACTACATATGTATATTACATGTTATTATGAATGTTACTAGACACTACATATGTATATTACATGTTATTATGAATGTTACTAGACACTACATATGTATATTACATGTTATTATGAATGTTATTAGATACTACATATGTATATTACATGTTTTATGAATGTTACTAGATAATACATATATACTACATGTTATTATGAATGTTACTAGACACTACATATTTATAATACATGTTATTATGAATGTTACTAGACACTACATATGTATATTACATGTTATTATGAATGTTACTAGACACTACGTATGTATATTACATGTTATTATGAATGTTATTAGATACTACATATGTATATTACATGTTTTATGAATGTTACTAGATAATACATATATATTACATGTTATTATGAATGTTACTAGACACTACATATGTATATTACATGTTATTATGAATGTTACTAGACACTACGTATGTATATTACATGTTATTATGAATGTTACTAGACATTACATATGTATATTACATGTTATTATGAATGTTACTAGACACTACATATATACTTCCAGCATGTGTAAAGAGTTATAGGCGGACTATTGCATGTATTCACTGGTTAGAATGTATTCCAGGAAGAAAAACGCACGTGTTTGTCAGTCAAACTGGACTAAGTTGAGTCCGCCATGTTTGTTTGTGTTCATCCGGCTGAAAGTTAGCTGGAATATCAAACATGTTCGGGTCGGACTGAGCCTTAAAGTCGGACTTAAAAGTATCGGGAGTGTTGTAAAAAAGCAATGTTAGACCTGCGCTGAAGGAGACTTGCAGAAGCCGCCGCTGCCGCTGGATCTCCCGCCTGGAGCAGCACAGCTCCCGCTCCAACTCGGCGATGGTGCTGCCGAACACGGCCAGGATCTCCTCCGCCACCTCGGCCATGCGCTGGTTGATGAGCAGACGCAGCATGTCCACTTTGGCCATTTTCTACAAAAAAGTCCCGTGTGCCGCACAAAATGAATCACTGGGCCGCTTGGGACGCACCACTTCCGGGCGTCTGCCGCGCCAATTCCGGGCGGTGGCTCGTTTCGGCGCCCCCTGCTGGTGCGGAGGTGCTGGTGCTCGCGAAACAACACCACGTGACAAGCCTCCATGCAAATCAAACAAAGTACAGGTCGACTTTTATGTCGTTTAGTTGACTTATGTCAGCGTTTGTTCATTGTGACGTTACATATCACCCACATCTTGCTCAGCAAACGTCCCAAAGGTAGGCTGACCATATTGTGAAATCCCAAAAAGAGGACACATATATGCGGGACTAGGTGAACATTTGCCAATTATACTCCAACTTGCTTCATAAGTAATATATTTATTTAAATAAAGCATTTTTTCTCCTATGTTGACAGTAGTGTTGGCGCTAGGAATGTTCAAAATGGGGTCCCAGGGACCCCATCAAATCATACAAATGGGGTCCCACTTTTTTGTAAGCGTTTTGAAAACAAATGACAAATGTATGCATTATCCTGTTATATCTCACATTCTATGTTGTGTTTTGGAAAAAGGTTGTCATAAACAAGCTCTCGCCCCTGCACAGCCGTTTTGCGCTTTGTAGTGCGGATATGGGCTTGTAGATCTTTATTTGCCACAGATATACACGTTCCTGCTTTGCACACAGTGCATTCTGCTTCCTATGTGTCACGGCCAGGACCAAAACACAAATACTTTTTCCGCAAATCATCCGTGAAGTTGCATTTACTTTTCGGCATTTCTTGTTTTCATGTCTGTCTCTCCACTCACTAGCTCTCTCGCTCTCTGTCTCTGCCCCTCCCTCACCAATGTTTCTGCGTGCGCACCTTCACAGCTTGTTTTGTTTAACCCCTTCTTAACTTAAAGGCCTACTGAAAGCCACTACTACCGACCACGCAGTCTGATAGTTTATATATCAATGATGAAATCTTAACATTATAACACATGCCAATACGGCCGGGTTAACTTATAAAGTGCAATTTAAATTTGCCGCTAAACTTCCGGTTCGAAACGCCTCTGAGGATGACGTATGCGCGTGACGTGGCCCGGCGAACACGGGTATGCCTTCCACATTGAAGCCAATACGAAAAAGCTCTGTTTTCATTTCATAATTCCACAGTATTCTGGACATCTGTGTTCGTGAATCTGTTGCAATTATGTTCATTGCATTATGGAGAAGGAAGCTGAGCAAGCAAAGAAGAAAGTTGTCGGTGCGAAATGGACGTATTTTTCAAACGTAGTCAGCAACAACAGTACACAGCCGGCGCTTCTTTGTTTACATTCCCGAAAGATGCAGTCAAGATGGAAGAACTCGGATAACAGAGACTCTAACCAGGAGGACTTTTGACTTGGATACACAGACGCCTGTAGAGAACTGGGACAACACAGACTCTTACCAGGATTACTTTGATTTGGATGACAAAGACGCAGACGTGCTACTGTGAGTATGCAGCTTTGGCTTCTAAACATTTGATCGCTTGACCGTATGTGCGCAACTTTTTTTTGCGTATGTACGTAACTTTTTTAAAATATATAAGCTTTATGAACCTTGGGTTAGGTGAACGGTCTTTTGGGCTGAGTGATTGTGTGTGTTGATCAGGTGTTTGAATTGTATTGGCGTGTTCTATGGAGCTAGGAGCTAGCAGAGGAGCTAGGAGCTAGCATAACAAACACGCAGGTGTTATTATGCAGGATTAATTTGTGGCATATTAAATATAAGCCTGGTTGTGTTGTGGCTAATAGAGTATATATATGTCTTGTGTTTATTTACTGTTGTAGTCATTCCCAGCTGAATATCAGGTCCCACCCGCCTCTCACAGCATCTTCCCTATCTGAATAGCTTCAACTCCCCACTAGTCCTTCACTTGCACTTTCCTCATCCACAAATCTTTCATCCTCGCTCAAATTAATGGGGAAATTGTCGCTTTCTCGGTCCGAATCTCTCTCACTTCATGCGGCCATCATTGTAAACAATAGGGAACTTTGCGTATATGTTCAACTGACTACGTCACGCTACTTCCGGTAGGGGCAAGCCTTTTTTTAATCAGAAACCAAAAGTTGCGATCTTTATCGTCGTTGTTCTATACTAAATCCTTTCAGCAAAAATATGGCAATATCGCGAAATGATCAAGTATGACACATAGAATAGATCTGCTATCCCCGTTTAAATAAAAAAAATTCATTTCAGTAGGCCTTTAACCCTAGAGTCTAGGGTCGGCAACCTATCACTCAAAGAGCCATTTTGACGAGTTTCACAAATGAAAGAAAACAATGGGAGCCTCAAAACTCTTTTGAAATTTAAAATGAAATAACACTGTATACAAAGCTTTTTACTGCTTTGTGCTATGTTTAAACCAGGGGTCTCAGACACGCGCCCCGGCCCGCACTTTAATATGACAGCTTAAAGTTAGTGCGGCTCGCGAGATTTACATGAATGGCGTTCAACAGCGTCATAGTTGCCAATCCTCCCACTTTTCCCGGGAGACACCCGAGATTTGGGCGTGATGGCACTGCCCTTAGCGCATACTTGCCAACCTTGAGACCTCCAATATCGGGAGGTGGGGGGGGGGGGGGGGGGGGGCGTGGTTATTTACAGCTAGAATTCACCAACTCGAGTATTTCATATACATTTCATATATATATATATATATATGTATGTATGAAATACTTGACTTTCAGTGAATTCTAGCTATAGTTTGCATGCTAATGGGTAAAAAAAATGTCACATACCAAGTTATATGACTCTAAGGTGTACGGCTGGGGAATTACGATAAAAAGTGAAAAATAGCTTAAAAAAAAGTTAGCACTTGAATGTAAGCATGCTAACTTTAGCACGCTAACGGTGTCACATACCAAGTTATAAGACTCTAAGGTGTATGGCTGTGGATAGAGAGAAAAAAAAAAGAAGTGTAAAATTAGATGAAAAAGGTTAGCAAGCGTAAGTTAGCTTGCTAGCATGCTATAGTTTGCATGCTAATGGGTAAAAAAATGTCACATACCAAGTTATGTGACTCTAAGGTGTACGGCTGGGGAATTACAGCTTAAAAAAAAGTTAGCACTTGAATGTAAGCATGCTAACTTTAGCACGCTAACGGTGTCACATACCAAGTTATATGACTCTGGCGTAAACGTAGCACAAAAAGTAAGCACGCTAAATTTAGCAGTTAGCTTGTGTCACGTACCAAGTTATGACTCTAAGGTGTACAGCTGGGGAAATAGAGTAAATAGTGTAAAATAGCTTTAAAAAAAAAAAAGTTAGCACTTGAATGTAAGCATGCTAACTTTAGCACGCTAACAGTTAACAAGTTATATGACTGTAGTGTAGTTTGTATGGCTGCGGAATTAGACAAAAAAAAAAAACCTGAAATTTGCACACAAAAAAAAGTTAGCACAGTGATGTTAGCATTTGATTGATTGATTGATTGAGACTTTTATTAGTAGGTTGCACAGTGAAGTACATATTCCGTACAATTGACCACTAAATGGTAACACCCGAATAAGTTTTTCAACTTGTTTAAATCGGGGTCCACTTAAATTGATTCATGATACAGATATATACTATCATATATACTACCATCATAATACAGTCATCACACAAGATAATCACATTTAATTATTTACATTATTTACAATCAGGGGTGTGGGGGGGGGGATATGGACATCAAGCAGTGGACATAGAGAGAGAGAGAGAGAGAGAGAGAGAGAGAGCGAAAGAGAGAGATCAGAAGGCATAAGAAAAAGAAAAAGTATCTGCATTTGATTGTTTACATTTGATTATTAGCAATCCGGGGAGGGTGTTAGTTTAGGGTTGTAGCTGCCTGGAGGTGAACTTTTATTGCGGTTTTGAAGGAGGATAGAGATGCCCTTTCTTTTATACCTGTTGGGAGCGCATTCCACATTGATGTGGCATAGAAAGAGAATGAGTTAAGACCTTTGTTAGTTCGGAATCTGGGTTTAACGTGGTTAGTGGAGCACCCCCTGGTGTTGTGGTTATGGCGGTCATTTACGTTAAGGAAGTAGTTTGACATGTACTTCGGTATCAGGGAGGTGTAGCGGATTTTATAGACTAGGCTCAGTGCAAGTTGTTTAACTCTGTCCTCCACCTTGAGCCAGCCCACTTTAGAGAAGTGGGTAGGAGTGAGGTGGGATCTGGGGTGGAGGTCTAGAAGTAACCTGACTAGCTTGTTCTGAGATGTTTGGAGTTTAGATTTGAGGGTTTTGGAGGTGCTAGGGTACCAGGAGGTGCATGCGTAATCGAAAAAGGGTTGAACGAGAGTTCCCGCCAGAATCCTCATGGTGCTTTTGTTGACCAGAGAGGAAATTCTGTAGAGAAATCTCGTTCGTTGGTTAACCTTTTTGATTACCTTGGTTGCCATTTTATCACAGGAAAGGTTAGCCTCTAGAATGGAACCTAGGTAGGTGACCTCATCTTTCCTGGTGATGACACTGTCACCTACTTTTATGGTGAAGTCATTGACTCTCTTAAGTTTGATGTGGGACCCAAACAGGATGGATTCTGTTTTACCCAAGTGGATGGATAGCTTGTTGTCAGCGAGCCAGGTGCAAGTTCTACACAGCTCAGCACTGAGGATTTTCTCCACCTGTGACTTGTCCTTGTCGGATACCAGCAAGGCCGAGTCATCCGCAAACAAAAACAATTCACAGTTGCATGCCGATGACATGTCGTTTATGTATATTAGGAACAGTAAAGGTCCCAATATACTGCCTTGCGGGACTCCACAGCTCACCGAGAGGGGGGGGGGGGGGGGGGGGGGGGGACACGGTGCCGTTCACCTCTACCACCTGCTCCCTCCCCTCCAAGTAAGATTGCATCCAGCTCCATGAGGTTTTGTTAAATCCGATTGCTCTGAGCTTATCCAACAGTATAGCGTGGTTAACGGTGTCAAAGGCCTTCTGAAGGTCCAGCATGACCATGCCGCAGTATTTGCCCGCGTCCACCTCATGTTTGATGTGGTCGCTCACATAGAGAAGGCATGTGTCAGTGGAGTGGTTAGTTCTAAAGCCGGATTGGAATTTGTACATGAGTTTATTAGTGGCAAGGTAACTATCGACCTGTTCATAAACTATTTTCTCCATTACTTTCGAAATGGAACTGAGAATAGAAACAGGTCGGTAGTTGCCAGGTTCCAATTTGCTTCCTTTTTTAAAGAGGGGAGTTACTCTTGCTATCTTAAAATCTTTTGGTACTTGGCCTTGTGTAATTGATAGGTTTATTATGTGCGTGATGATCGGGGCACAGAGTCCCTGAGGAATCTGGAGGGAATATTATCAAGGCCGGTGGCCTTGTTTGGGTGGAGCGCGCTCAATTTTTTAAACACCTCATCAGCTGAGACCATTTCTAATTTGAAATATCGTTGGATACTCCTAGCTTTCTGTAGAAGGCTTTAATGTGTTCTACACCAAAGCGACCAGAGTGGTGGGACAGCTTGTTGACAAGAGTTGCGGCTATGCTGGTGAAAAAGGTGTTAAGTCTGCTAGCTACCTCCATTTTGTCTGTAATGAGGGAGTCACCCTCCTTGATGCTGATGTTGGTGAGTCTGGTTTGAAGTTTCTGGCTGCAACCAGCAAGCTGGTTGTTGAGAATTTTCCAGAGCTCACGTGGCTTATTCGTGTTTTCCTCTATTTTGTCGTTAATGTAATTTTTTTTAAAGGATTAAGTCAGGTTGGTTGACTAAATGACAGGAAATACAACTTTTACATGTCTAATGAGTTTAGATGTTTATCAATTAAAGATTTAGCGTCCAAACACTTAGTTTCCTCATCCTTGGAACAATAAACATAATACTTTAGCACGTGTACAATCAACTAATGTTGGCTTTTTAAGTGAATGATCAACATATTTTGTCTTTTGAAGGGTTTAAGTTAATTATTTTGTCTTCTGAATGCTTTCTTTGCACACTAAACCTTGTTCTTGTTCCGGACTAACTCTTTGCACACTAAACCTTCTTCTTGTTCCAGACTAACTCTTTGCACACTAACCCTTCTTCTTGTACCACACTAACTTTATTCTTCTATTCAGTTTTGCTTTGTCCACCGGACCAAGACCAAGACTGGCCTCATGCTGAGTCACGTGACCAAGATTGGCCTCATGGCGCCATCTTCTGGCCTTCCTCCTCAGTGCCTGCAAAATCATACTTGATTATCTCTCACAAAAACTACACAAGTATTACACAATAACTGCTGCTAAAGTCTGCCAGCTAATGTTAGCGACCTAAAGTCTGCGAGCTAATGGTCTGCTGGCTGATGACTGATAGCTCATATATGCTAGCAAATGTCTTATAGCTAATATTTGCTAGCTGCAGTCTGCTAGCTGATGTCTGCTAGCTGCTGTCTGCTAGCTGCTGTCTGCCATCTGTTAACTAATGTCTTATAGCTAATATTTGCTAGCTGATGTCTGCTAACTGCTGTCTGACGTCTGTTAGCTAATGTCTTATAGCTAATATTTGCTAGCTCTCTAGGTCGTCCTCAGACGAGCCTTCCATCGTTGCTTCCAGTCAACCCGATTCTCCATACATTTAGCCAGTTCCTTGGTACTCTGAGCTCCTGCATCCTTCCTGAGTACGTCCACATATGTTAGTGTGGGACGTCCTCTTGACTGATACCCATGTGTTGGTTCCCACAGCACCAATTTGCTGGCTGGCAGCTCCTGATGCCTTTGGCAGTGTCCTGCTAGTCTCATTCTCCTTACAGCAATCTTTCTCGCTCACCCATGGTATTCCCTTGTAGAGGATTCTGTTGGTTACGTGCGCACTCTTGCTGATGTTAAGCACTGCACGCAGCATCCTGGTGTAGCATCCATCCGGAGACTTCTCCAGGATTGGCTTCAGGGTCCAGCATTCGCTGCCATAGAGGAGAACGGACTCAACTGTCGCATAAGAAGAAGCTGAGTTTGATTTGGCGGGGGAGGTTGGAGTTCCATACTCTGGTCATGCCGTTCAGGGCCCCATGCAAGTGCCTTCCTCACTTTTAGATCTTGCTCAGTTGACTTGACCCATGCGCCCAGGTATTTGAAGTCCTCAACTTCTTTCAGCACAGTGCCTCCTGCTGTTATCAGAGGTTTTTGTTCTGGTGGAACCATGTAGGTCATGACCTCAGTTTTCTTGGCATTTAGCCTAAGGCCAACCTTGACGCACTGTAGCTCTACCCTGTGTAGTAGTTCTTGTGCTTGTTCCACGTTGTTGGAGAGCGGACTGATGTCATCTGCATGGTCAAGGTCTGTCAGGACCACTGCCGGTTGTCGACTCGACTTCCTTGGGGTCAGCGTGTAGCCAAGTTCCTGCTCTCGCCCATTTATTGCCTTCCTGAGCGCATGATCAAGGACTATGATGAAGAGGAAGGGGGCTAGTGTATCCCCTTGTATAACTCCCGCCAGGATGTCTAACTCCTCGCTGTTGCCTTCTGGGGTCACCACCCCAGCTCTTGTTCTTGCGTACATGGACTCTATTGCTCGGAGTAGGTTCGGGGGAATACTGTATGCCTTCAGGATCTTCACCATCGTAGCTAATGTCTGCTAACTGCTGTCTGCTAGGTGCTGTCTGACGTCTGCTAGCAGCTGTCTGCTAGCAGGTGACTGCTAACTGATGACTGCTAGCTGATCACACTCACCATGCTGCAAAGTTGGAGCTGAAACCAGAAGAAAACAAAGCACAAGGGTGAGGTGTTTGCACGCTGCTATGGCAACTTTCAAACCGCTCACCTTGTCTCTTCTTCCAAACAAAAAAACCGATGGCGGCGGCAGCGGCGAGGACCACAAGGGCGGCGAGGAGCGCGGCGACTGGAACGAGGACGTTGGGAGGCTCCACTGTAGGAGAGCCGGGAAGAAGCGTGTTGGCAGGAAGTGGCTGGAAGAGCGCCGGTGTGCACTCACCATAGTTGGTCAAGATCTTGGACGCGTCCAAGCCGACCACGATGTTCTCCTGGAGTCCGGACAGTCGGAAGACGCAGGCGTACCTGGACCAGTCGTGTGGCGGCAGCGCGCTGACGTCCAAACTCACGCTGAGCTGGAAGGTGTTGTCGTGGTTGGGCAGTAGCTCGCCGTGCTCCACGTGCTCGTGGAGCTCCACCCGGTCCCGGGTCCAGAACATGTTGGCCACGTCAGGGTAGAAGCCCGTGGCGTGGCACGTGACCGGCGAGGACGGACTGGTCTGGAGCAGAGACACCCGGGGACGCTCTGGATGGACAGAGGACAAGAAGGCCAGTGTCCACCGGTGGGCGCCCCCGGGGGACCGAAACTAAGGGCGCCCCCCGGTGGACCGAGACTAAGGGCGCCACCCGGTGGACTGAGACTAGTTACCGATTCTGCGCAGGACACTTTGGCCGAGTTCCAGGGTGCGATTGAGGCGCTGGGGACACTCTTTCAGCAGGCGGTGCACCATGAACTCCATCCAGCCCTGGTTGTCGTTCCACTTCCTCTGGGTGGCGTCCATGGGAGGCTTCAGGGAGATCCAGCGCCGCTGCTCCATGTCCAGGTACAAGGTGTCCTCTCCGTCGTAGCTGTGGTGGTTGAAACCCCGGAACACACCCAAGTCCTCATCGTACTCACAGCCGTGCAACACCTGGAACACGTGCACACCTGCACACCAGGAGAACTTCTTTGTTCACTCACTCATTGACTGACTCACTCACTCACTCAATCATCTATCTTCTCACTCATTTACTCACTCACTGACACTCTCTCAGTCATTGACTGATTCGTTGACTCACTTACTCACTCATTGACTCGCTCACTCATTGACTGACTCACTCACTCAGTTATTGACAGATTCATTGACTCACTTACTCACTCATTGGCTGACTCACTCATTCAGTGACTTATTCACTCATTGACTCACTTAATGACTCATTGAATAATTCATTGACTCACTCGCTCACTCACTCATTCAATGCCTCACTCAATCACTCCGACGTACTAATTTACACTCACATACTCACTCATTGATTGAGCCATTGACTCACTCACTTGCTCATTGAGACACTCAGTCATTGACTCATTAACACACTCATTGACTCAATTATTGACTCACTCACTCAGTCAAACACACACTGGCTGACTCATTGACTCACTCGCTCACTCATTGAATCAATCACTCACTTAGTGACTGATTCATTGATTTATTCACTCATTGACTCACTTACTGACTCATTGACTAATTAATTGACTCACTCACTCACTCATCACTCCGACTTACTTACTCATTTACACTCACATACTCACTCATTGATTGAGCCTTTGACTCATTGACTCACTCACACGCTCATTGAGTCATTGACTCAATCATTGACTCACTCACTCATTAACACACTCCCTGGCTGAGTCATTGACTCACTCACTCACATTGTTATGAATACTTTCTTTTCACCACAAACCAACAATTCCCAGATTAGTGTACAACATTAAAGGTAAATATTCTTCTTATCACAATGACGTCACTGACGAATGCTAATGCTAATGCTAACGGGGCAGGAATGGTCACCTTCGGTGCGGTTGAAGCGCTTCCTCAGAATGTCGATGTTGATCCTCCCAAAGTGGTCTTGGCGCTCCCAGAAGTCGGTCTGGGTCTTCCAGTAGTCCGGGTCCAGGTCTGACATCCGCTTCATCCAGTCCTGGGACGGCCCGGCGGTGTTGCTGACGCTGTCGTAGTGGTCGGTTTGGATCCCGTCCACCACCACTACCGCCACCGTGGTGGGCAGCGTGGGGATGCCGGTGGTCACCGTGTACACGTGCCACAGGGAGTGCGTCGCTGATGACCACACAAACCGGAACCGGAAGTTACTTGACATATTGACCAATCCGTGTTGCCATTATATTATAAAAAAAGTTAATATTTATTTATTTATCATTTAATATCAACATATTTGATGTTATCGCACGTAATAGCGTGTAAAATAAAAAATGACTTTTGAAGTAAAATTGACCAACCCTGGTCACAAGCTACTATTATTGTTAGCATGTTAGCATCGACACAAACCGGAACCGGAAGTTACTTGACATATTGACCAATCCATGTTGCCGTTATATTATAAAAAAAAGTTAATATCAACATATTTGATGTTATCGCACGTAATAGCGTGTAAAATAAAAAATGACTTTTGAAGTAAAATTGACCAACCCTGGTCACAAGCTACTATTATTGTTAGCATCGACACAAACCGGAACCGGAAGTTACTTGACATATTGACCAATCCCTGTTGCCATTATATTATAAAAAAAGTTAATATCAACATATTTGATGTTATCGCACGTAATAGCGTGTAAAATAAAAAATGACTTTTGAAGTAAAATTGGCCAACCCTGGTCACAAGCTACTATTATTGTTAGCATCGACACAAACCGGAACCGGAAGTTACTTGACATATTGACCAATCCATGTTGCCGTTATATTATAAAAAAAAGTTAATATCAACATATTTGATGTTATCGCACGTAATAGCGTGTAGAATAAGAATATAAAAAATGAACTTTGAAGTAAAATGAACCAACCCTGGTCACAAGCTACTGTTATTGTTAGCATGTTGCTAAAGTTCAACGGAGCGAAACAAGACTTCGACGTTGCTCTTACCAGGAGATGCGAGGCGGCAGCAGAGAAGAAAAAAGAATATCACTTCCTCCATTTAGCACCAATTTTCCTCGTCGAAACGAAGTTAAAACATTTTAAGCCGCCGTGTGGCACGCAGTTGACAAGTTCTGTACTTTGGAATCCGGTTGTGACGTCATACCGGAAGTTGGTGTCCAGAGGTACAGTGGCCGACGAGGGACAAGACGTTAAAAAAAATATCTCTTTGAGAATATCGCAGCTCAGGAGGATATACTCGGACTTCTTGGGGGGAGTTGCTGGTAGATATATTTGACACCTGCTGACCCAGACCGTGTAGAAGGTACAGGAGACGATTTCAATACAGTTGTTGAGTATTTTCCCGCACTTTCATACCAAGAATATCTTCTCTGGTCCTAGTTCCGCCTACAACCGGAAGTTCTGAGTGACCAATCAGGCGTCAGGACCCGCCCACTGACTTTGACGGCTGAGTTTGACAGATGAACTCAATTCATGACACACACGTTCGTTCAAAAACATTGAGAAAATAATTCATTAAATTGTGAAATCCTTAAATGAACACTGAAAGGATTAATTCAATTGCAATAATTAGATAAAAAAGAAATAACTTTATTAAAAAACTTACAATTATTAAAGTGTCAATAATGACATGGTGAAATTAAGAAATAATTAAAATGTGAAATAATTGAACACATTCTTAAATTATGAAGTAATTAAATTGTGAAACAATTAAATAGATCAATTATGAAATAATGAATACAACCCTGAAATTATTAAAATAATAAAATAGATACAAAACATTATTATAGGTTATTAAATGAAATAATTAATCAAATGGTGAAATAATGAATCATGAAATCATTGAATAATAATAAATAACAATTAAACAGATAATTTAATTAAAATAATACAAAATTGAAGCATTGGATTATTGAATAACTAATTAGATCCTGACATAATTAAATAAATGGTTAAATGATTAAATAAGTAAATCGTGAAATAATTCAATACGTGATCAAATTATGAAATAATTAATACAACCATGAAATTATAAAAAAATATAAATTAAAAACATTATTATAGATTTATGAAATAATTATTTAAATGATGAAATAATGAATTAAATCGTGAACTCATTGAATAATAATACATAATAATTATACAGATCATTAAATTAAAATATTAAAAATTGAAGCGTTGGATTATTGAATAACTAATTAGATCCTGACATAAGTAAATACATTGTTAAATTCTGAAATAAGTAAATTGTGAAATAATTAAATACGTCATACTGAATGTTATGAAATAATTACTGAAATCGTGAAATAATTGCAATCATAAAATTATTAAAGCAGTAAAAAATGTTCAATAAATGATTACATTTCGAAATATTTAATAAAATAATGAAATCTAAAATGAATAATTACTTAAATATTGCAACCATGAATTGAATCATAAAATATTCAGACGGGCCTTAAATGAGACATTTAACGACATATTTATCTATTCAGGTCACATTATAATCAATTAGGGGCAAATTTAAGGCTTTCTTTGAATATTCATTTATTTTCTCCCATTTAACCCCCCCCCCCTGTAATAAACTGTTGATTTTGTACAAAATGTGATTGACAGGTGACAGTCCACAAGTCATGTATTGCAAGTCATAAGTAAGTCTCAAGTCTTTGCCCTCAAGTCTCGAGTCAAGTCCTAAATCAAGACTAAAACGTTTCATGTCAAGTCCCAAGTCCTGAATTTTGAGTTTCGAGTCCTTTCAAGTCCTTTTGACCACAGACTAATATATTTACACAGATTGTGTATGCTTTATTTTTTTAAACAAGTGCATTTGAAATTGCAGGGGGAAAAAAATAGTGCTGACATTGCACTTCATAGCCAGTTATTTTAAACATTTAACTAATTCCTTTACAGAATAAACACATTTGAAAAAACAAGTGCCACTGTACTTATTTGCATAAAAGCATATTGCATTGTAACTAGTTCAACAGCAGTTTCTATCCTGTTCTTACCTTATCTCAGGGGTCACCAACCTTTTTGAAACCAAGAGCTACTTCTTGGGTAGTGATTAATGCGAAGGGCTACCAGTTTGATACACACTTCAATAAATTGCCAGAAATAGCCAATTTGCTCAATTTACCTTTAACTCTATGTTATTATTAATAATGAATGATATTTACACTTAATTGAACGGTTTAAAAGAGGAAAAAACACGAAAAAAATGACAATTCAATTTTGAAACATAGTTTATCTTCAATTTCGACTCTTTAAAATTCAAAATTCAACCGAAAAAAAGAAGAGAAAAACTAGCTAATTCGAATCTTTTTGAAAAAATTAAAAAAAGAATTTATGGAACATCATTAGTCATTTTTCCTGATTAAGATTACTTTTAGAATTTTGGTGACGTATTTTAAATAGGTTAAAATCCAATCTGCACTTTGTTAGAATATATAACAAATTGGACCAAGCTATATTTCTAACAAAGACAAATCATTATTTCTTCTAGATTTTCCAAAACAAAAATTTTAAAAGAAATTCAAAAGACTTTAAAATAAGATTTAAATTTGATTCTACAGATTTTCTAGGTTTGCCAGAATATTTGTTTTGAATTTTAATCATAATAAGTTTAAAGAAATATTTCACAAATATTCTTCGTCGAAAAAACAGAAGCTAAAATGAAGAATTAAATTAAAATGTATTTATTATTCTTTACAATAAAAAAATAAATAAATACTTGAACATTGATTTAAATTGTCAGTAAGGAAGAGGAAGGAATTTAACAGGTAAAAAGGTATATGTGTTTAAAAATCCTAAAATCATTTTTAAGGTTGTATTTTTTCTCTAAAATTGTCTTTCTGAAAGTTATAAGAATCAAAGTAAAACAATTAATGAATTTATTTAAACAAGTGAAGACCAAGTCTTTAAAATATTTTCTTGGATTTTCAAATTCTATTTGAGTTTTGTCTCTCTTAGAATTAAAAATGTCGGGCAAAGCGAGACCAGCTTGCTAGTAAATAAATACAATTGAAAAAATAGAGGCAGCTCACTGGTAAGTGCTGCTATTTGAGCTATTTTTAGAACAGGCCGGCGGGCTACTCATCTGGTCCTTACAGGCCATACTTGCCAACCCACCCGTTTTTAGCGGGAGAATCCCGATATTCAGCGCCTCTCCCGACAACCTCCCGGCAGAGATTTTCTCCCGACAAACTCCCGGTATTCAGCCGGAGCTGGAGGCCACGCCCCCTCCAGCTCAATGCGGACCTGAGTGGGGACAGCCGTTCTCACGTCCGCTTTCCCAGCAGCTTGCCTGCCCAATGACGTCATAACATCTACGGCTTTTAGAGAGTAGAGTGCACAACAAGGAGAGAGAGTTCTTGGTTTCTTATGTGGGTTTATTGTTAGGCAGTTTCATTAACGTCCTCCCAGCGCGGTAACAACACACAACAACGGCAGCCACGTTTAGTCTACCGTAAAGCAGTTTGTCTGCCGTAAACAGCAATGTTGTGACACTCTTAAACAGGACAATACTGCCACCTACTGGATAGCCTGCAGAACACTGAAATTCAAGTATGTCTTTTATTTATATGTATAATAAAATAAATAAAACATTTAAAAAAAAAATATATATAGCTAGAATTCACTGAAAGTCAAGTATTTCATACATATATATACATATTATACATATATATGAAATACTTGATTTGGTGAATTCTAGCTGTAAATATACTCTCCTCTTAACCACGCCCTTAGCCACGCCCTCCCCCCCAACTCCCGATATTGGAGGTCTCAAGGTTGGCAAGTATGTTACGGACTACCTGGTGCCCGCGGGCACCACGTTGGTGACCCCTGCCTTATCTCATTGATCTCATCTCATACTGTATGTGTGTTGATGTGTGCGTACACATGAAAAACGTAACAAATACACGAACATAACAATGAACAGAGTTGAACTTTTTAGATGTCAGAGCCCTATGCAATATGTACTCATATTCTTAATACAGTATACATTTTAACTGATATTTATTTGACTATTTTTGTCTTTTTGTAGGTGGCTAAAATATGCGGTGCTGCTGACCGCCGTCTAACGTTACATTACTGTCTGTGATACATTGACTAACGTAACGTTTATGTGTAGGTACCTCATGCAACCCTGCTTCAAAAAAAAAAAAAATCACTTGACAAAAAGTATGAATAAGGTAGCGAACTGCAACAGATTGCCGTGTTTGCAATGACGTTATAACGTTAGCAGTGAGTTTACAGCCTCACCGATTTAACTACACGGCAAATAAAAGTCACGTTACTTAGCCAATAAACGTTAGCTTACATTCAAAACTGACCGTTCATCATCAAATGTCGAACGAAGTTGGAAGTTCAAGATTCAAGATTCAAGACTCAAGATGCTTTATTATTGTCCATCGTTTAACATGTACAAGACACAAAAGAACTGAAATTTCATTTTCGGCACAGTCCCACTAAGAGCAGACATATGTTACAAGGGGGACAAGACGGGACCGCCATCGGATCAGCCACTTACAGCGCTCCTTAAAAAAAGGTGGGAAAAAGGTGATATTGGGAAAGGGGGGAAGAGTAAAAAAAATATCAGTCTAAGGCTGGACCCTCGGGAGGGGTCCAGACTGAGTCCAAGGAAAAAAACCTCACATAGCATGGCACACATAAACATGTTACATATAATCACAACAACTCGCAACAGGGGGGTGGGGTTTGGGGCCCTGGAGGCCGGCCTGCTGCTATAAAGCGCTACTCAGCCGTCCATAACCCCGAAGAGGAATTAAGCAGTGGTGAAGGCGTTGATTGGGGAAGGGGCGGGTGCGTGCATGTATGCCCAATTAACTTGGGTGAGATGTTGAAATGTTTTTGTGGACTGGGGGCGATCTCAAAGTTCGACACCAGGCGTTATTGAAAAAAAGGAAGGTCAAAAGCGTCCATCGTTGAGGAGTCCTCGGGGGAGTTTTTCAGAACAGCCTGTTCCTGCATCAAGGCCATTCGAGGGAGTCAAATCGTAGATTAGGATGTTGTTTTCTTCGAGCAGTCAAAACTGACTTGCCTGCTCTATGTCCGTGCTGGTTCTCTCACATTCAATTTAATTCTCCTTCTCAGCAAGCTTCTCCATGATGAGATCCATTTTGCGATTCATATCAGAAATCGCCGCAGTCTGTGTTCCCACAGCCCGGCCCAATCCGTCCCTTGCGACGAACAGCCGTTGGGCTCCTTGAGTGGCTGCCATCGTCTTCCGAATTTGATGATACACCAGAGCAATGCCCAGGCCAATCAGCAGGTGCCCCGCGATCACGGTTCCAAATAGGTAGATGTCTTCCACGTCCTCGATGGAAAGGACTGAGAGGCACGTGATTCTCCATTTATCCCAGGAGTCTCTCACGTACCCCGCAGCAAGTTGTTGTCTGTAATCTTCCAACCGCATGTTTTGCATACCGCAATTCCTTTTTTGTCGACCACGTCGTAGTTTTTTATACCCGACCGAAACTATCTTTGGTATCATTTTGTTCTCACTGGCGCGTTGTTTGACGGCTCTTCTTCGTTGGTTGTCCTGCAATTTGATTGGATGAATGCTGTGGGATGAAAACAAGGTGGATGTAATTTGATTGGACACACGCTGACAGACACACACACACGTACACAATGGAAGATACGGAGCGCTCCTGAATCTTTGGGTTTTAGGGAAAAGTAGCAAGTCTTGTCAAGTCAAAAGGCTCAAGTCCGAGTGAAGTCACCAGTCATTGACGTTAAAGTCCAAGTCCAGTTGCAAGTCTCTTTACATGTTGTCAAGTCCAGTCTAGAGATATTATTGGCCGATAAATGCCTTAAAATGTAATATCGGAAATTATCGGTATCTGTTTTTTTTTTATTATCGGTATCGTTTATTTTATTTTTGTTTTTTTGAATTAAATCCACATAAAAAACACAAGATACACTTACAATTAGTGCACCAACCCAAAAAACCTCCCTCCCCCATTCACACTCATTCACACAAAAGGGTTGTTTCTTTCTGTTATTAATATTCTGCTTCCTACATTATATATCAATATATATCAATACAGTCTGCAAGGGATACAGTCCGTAAGCACACATGATTGTGCGTGCTGCTGCTCCACTAATAGTACTAACCTTTAACACTTCATTTTACTCATTTTCATTCATTACTAGTTTATGTAACTGTTTTTATATTGTTTTACTTTCTTTTTTATTCAAGTTTTTAATTTATTTATCTTATTTTATTATTTTTTTTTAAAAAGGACCTTATCTTCACCATACCTGGTTGTCCAAATTAGGCATAATAATGTGTTAATTCCACGACTGTATATATCGGTATCAGTTGATATCGGTATCGGTAATTAAGATTTGGACAATATCGGAATATCGGCCAAAAGCCATTATCGGACATCCCTAGTCCAGTCTAAAGTCATCAAATTCACGACTCGAGTCCAAGTCATGTGACTCGAGTCCACACCTCTGGTAACCATGGAGACGGACAGGCGCCAGCTGCTGAGCCGTGACGTCAGCGTCCGGGCGTTTGGATACATTTACGTGGACTTATCCAATTAAGACCACAATATTAATATTAACATACATATTAACAAATACACACATATTATTTCAATATTTAAGAATAGCATTCATTTTTATGTGTGAAAATATACCTTTTTTTCGTAAACGCAGTTGTTTGGACCATTGGCGTTGTTAGGCCTATTTTAGGGGGGCTCTAGCCCCCCTAAAATATCCTTAAGCCCCCCTAAATAATTTGGTGTTATATTTTCTTTTCTTTTTTTTACAAATACATGCCGACATATTCATTATAAAGTGGCCCGAATATCCATCCATCCTTCCATCTTCTTCCGCTTATCCGAGGTCGGGTCGCGGGGGCAGCAGCCTAAGCAGGGAAACCCAGACTTCCCTCTCCCCAGCCACTTCGTCCAGCTCTTCCCGGGGGATCCCGAGGCGTTCCCAGGCCAGCCGGGAGACATAGTCTTCCCAACGTGTCCTGGGTCTTCCCCGTGGCCTCCTACCGGTCGGACGTGCCCTAAACACCTCCCTAGGGAGGCGTTCGGGTGGCATCCTGACCAGATGCCCGAACCACCTCAACTGGCTCCTCTCGATGTGGAGGAGCAGCGGCTTTACTTTGAGCTCCCCCCGGATGGCAGAGCTTCTCACCCTATCTCTAAGGGAGAGACCCGCCACCCGGCGGAGGAAACTCATTTCGGCCGCTTGTACCCGTGATCTTGTCCTTTCGGTCATAACCCAAAGCTCATGACCATAGGTGAGGATGGGAACGTAGATCGACCGGTAAATTGAGAGCTTTGCCTTCCGGCTCAGCTCCTTCTTCACCACAACGGATCGATACAGCGTCCGCATTACTGAAGACGCCGCACCGATCCGCCTGTCGATCTCAGCATCCACTCTTCCCTCACTCGTGAACAAGACTCCAAGGTACTTGAACTCCTCCACTTGGGGCAGGGTCTCCTCCGCAACCCGGAGATGGCACTCCACCCTTTTCCGGGCGAGAACCATGGACTCGGACTTGGAGGTGCTGATTCTCATCCCAGTCGCTTCACACTCGGCTGCGAACCGATCCAGCGAGAGCTCAAGATCCTGGCCAGATGAAGCCATCAGGACCACATCATCTGCAAAAAGCAGAGACCTAATCCTGCAGCCACCAAACCAGATCCCCTCAACGCCTTGACTGCGCCTAGAAATTCTGTCCATAAAAGTTATGAACAGAATGGGTGACAAAGGGCAGCCTTGGCGGAGTCCAACCCTCACTGGAAACGTGTCCGACTTATTGCGGACCAAATTCTGGCACTGATCATACAGGGAGCGGACCATCACAATCAGACAGTCCGATACCCCATACTCTCTGAGCACTCCCCACAGGACTTCCCGAGGGACACGGTCGAATGCCTTCTCCGAGTCCACAAAACACATGTAGACTGGTTGGGCAAACTCCCATGCACCCTCAAGGACCCTGCCGAGAGTATAGAGCTGGTCCACAGTTCCACGACCAGGACGAAAACCAATATGCCCGAATATGAGTTTAAATAAATAATCATATAACCTGTCATTATTCACTCAGTTTCCCCTCACTTCATAG
>NC_084735.1:6743073-6815573 GCF_033978785.1 Entelurus aequoreus
ATATATATATATATATATATATATGTATATGTCTTAATTAGATTATCCAAAAAATAGTGCTCGATACCGTGGTAGAGCGTAATATGTATGTGTGGGAAAAAATCACAGGAGATTTTTCTCCTGAGGAGTGAGGAAAACCCCTCATGAAACAAGCCTGTAGAGATGAAATAGTCTTGTGATTTTTTCCCACACATACATATATATATATATATATATATATATATATATATGTCTTAATTAGATTATCCAAAAAATAGTGCTCGATACCGTGGTAGAGCGTAAAATCTCCTGAGGATTGAGGAAACCCCTCATGAAACAGGCCTGTAGAGATGAAATAGTCTTGTGATTTTTTTACCACACATACATACATATATATATATATATACACATATATATATATACACATATATATATATATATATATATATGTATATATATATATATATATATATACACATATATATATATACACATATATATATATATATATAAAAGAAAAACCCAGTGAAGTTTTGTGCTTGTGCGCTACGTTCGCTCGCATCCTGTGCATCTCCTGGGGGCTAAGCCCCCCCCCCCCCCCTGTCCCTAAAAGCTAGTGACGCCCCTGGTTTGGACTCACTCGCTTCTCTTCCCCCTGCCCGTGACGTCACAGCCCACGGCCTTAAAGGCATTACCCCACGTGGCCGCGGGGCGGCAGCACTTGTGCGTTGTGTCAGTGGAGCGCGTTCGGTTGTCGATGCGCGGACGGCGGAGTGCGCATGCGCGCGCGCGCTCACCTCGCCTGGGTGTGTCCGCCGGTGGGAGCAGGTAGTGCCGCATTTTGGTTCTCAGCTGCGTGGACGATGGCGCGCGTCGTGTCGGTGCTGCTCTTCTTCTTGGGTAAGACGCACATCCGGGTTCGGACAGGTGAGTCGTGCACAGGTGACCCCCCCCTCTCTCTCTCCCTCCTCCAGGATGTTGCGCGGCGCAGGACATTTTGCCGCCGGGCCCCGTGGACGCCGTCGTGGGAAAGAACGTGACGTTCCTCACCCTGCTGGACAAGCCCGCCTTCACCTTCATCATCTGGAACTTCGAAAACACCCACGTCCTCACCCTCAGCGCCACTTCCGTCCTCGTGAACAAGCCCTACGAGGGCCGCGTGTCCGTGGACGAGCAGAACGGCTCGCTGCACCTGGGCGCGCTCACCAAGGACGACAGCGGGGACTACAGCGTGTCCGTCGTGTCCGCGGACGGCGCCACGGACACCGACGGGATCCAGCTGCGCGTCGCCGGTGAGTGCGCGACGACTTTCGGTCGGGACTACTTTTCTCGGCGGAGGGAAGTTGGGACATTCCACAGGCGGACGTGCGCGCTCAGGGCGTGGCTCCGCCCCCTCACGCGCACTTTTACGCACAAGTGAAATGTAGTCCGCTTTCTTCTCAGAATTCCCCGGGGCGACGCTTGCGTCACTTCCGGTAAAGAGCACCTGTGTGAAAATTAAAATAACGCGCCTTTTTTACATTTTTAAAATTTTTTTTAATGCTCTGTAGTTCTTAACAAATCTCCCAAAAATTCTCGCAATTTTTTTTAAAGTTGTATAAGACATGATGTAATCAAATTGACTTTAAAAGTCTTATACAAACCCCGTTTCCATATGAGTTGGGAAATGGTGTTAGATGTAAATATAAACAAAATACAATGATTTGCTAATCCCTTTCAAGCCATATTCAGTTGAATATGCTACAAAGACAACATATTTGATGTTCAAACTCATAAACATTTTTTGTTTTGTTGCAAATAATCATTAACTTTAGAATTTGATGGCAGCAACACGTGACAAAGAAGTTGGGAAAGGTGGCAAAAAAGACTGAGAAAGTTGAGGAATGCTCTTATTTGAAACACATCCCACAGGTGAACAGGCTAATTGGGAACAGGTGGGTGCCATGATTGGGTATAAAAGTAGATTCCATGAAATGCTCAGTTGTTCACAAACAAGGATGGGGCGAGGGTCACCACTTTGTCAACAAATGCCTGAGCAAATTGTTGAACAGTTTAAGAAAAACCTTGGAATTTAGGGATTTCACCATCTACGCTCCGTAATATCATCAAAGGGTTCAGAGAATGTGGAGAAATCACTGCACGTAAGCAGCTAAGCCCGTGACCTTCCATCCCTCAGGCTGTACTGCATCAACAAGCCACATCAGTGTGTAAAGGATATCACCACATGGGCTCGGGAACACTTCAGAAAACCACTGTCAGTAACTACAGTCGGTCGCTACATCTGTACGTGAAAGTTAAAGCTCTCAAATGCAAGGCGAAAACCGTTTATCAACAACACCCAGAAACGCCGTGGGCTTCGCTGGGCCTGAGCTCATCTAAGATGGACTGATACAAAGTGGAAAAGTGTTCTGTGGTCTGACGAGTCCACATTTCAAATTGTTTTTGGAAACTGTGGACGTCGTGTCCTCCGGACCAAAGAGGAAAAGAACCATCCGGATTGTTCTAGGCGCAAAGTGTAAAAGCCAGCATGTGTGATGGTATGGGGGTGTATTAGTGGCCAAGACATGGGTAACTTACACATCTGTGAAGGCGCCATTAATGCTGAAAGGTACATACAGCTTTTGGAGCAACATATGTTGCCATCCAAGCAACGTTACCATGGACGCCCCTGCTTATTTCAGCAAGACGATGCCAAGCCACGTGTTACAACAACGTGGCTTCATAGTAAAAGAGTGCGGGTACTAGACTGGCCTGCCTGTAGTCCAGACATTGAAAATGTGTGAAGCCTAAAATAGCAGAAGGGAGACCCCCGGACTGTTGAACAACTTAAGCTGTACATCAAGCAAGAATGGGAAAGAATTCCACCTGAGAAGCTTCAAAAATGTCTCCTCAGTTCCCAAACCTTTACTGAGTGTTGTTAAAAGGAAAGGCCATGTAACACAGTGGTGAACATGCTTGTTTGTCAGTTTGAACATGAAATATGTTGTCTTTGTAGCATATTCAACTGAATATGGGTTGAAAAGGATTTGCAAATCATTGTATTCTGTTTATATTTACATCTAACACAATTTCCCAACTCATATGGAAACGGGGTTTATATAAGTGTTATAAGGAAGGCAACACATGATGTAAGTGTCTATATTAGCCTACTATCAAAATGACCTTAAAAGTCTTATATAAGTGTTATAAGGAAGGCAACACATGATGTAAGTGTCTATATTAGCCTACTATCAAAATGACTTTAAAAGTCTTATATAAGTGTTATAATGAAGGCAACACATGATGTAAGTGTCTATATTAGCCTACTATCAAAATGACTTTAAAAGTCTTATATAAGTGTTATAATGAAGGCAACACATGGTGTAAGTGTCTATATTAGCCTACTATCAAAATAACTTTAAAAGTCTTATATAAGTGTTATAATGAAGACAACACATGATGTAAGTGTCTATATTAGCCTACTATCAAAATGACTTTAAAAGTCTTATATAAGTGTTATAAGGAAGGCAACACATGATGTAAGTGTCTATATTAGCCTACTATCAAAATGACTTTAAAAGTCTTATATAAGTGTTATAATGAAGGCAACACATGGTGTAAGTGTCTATATTAGCCTACTATCAAAATGACTTTAAAAGTCTTATATAAGTGTTATAAGGAAGGCAACACATGATGTAAGTGTCTATATTAGCCTACTATCAAAATAACTTTAAAAGTCTTATATAAGTGTTATAAGGAAGGCAACACATGATGTAAGTGTCTATATTAGCCTACTATCAAAATGACTTTAAAAGTCTTATATAAGTGTTATAATGAAGGCAACACATGGTGTAAGTGTCTATATTAGCCTACTATCAAAATAACTTTAAAAGTCTTATATAAGTGTTATAAGGAAGGCAACACATGATGTAAGTGTCTATATTAGCCTACTATCAAAATGACCTTAAAAGTCTTATATAAGTGTTATAAGGAAGGCAACACATGATGTAAGTGTCTATATTAGCCTACTATCAAAATGACTTTAAAAGTCTTATATAAGTGTTATAATGAAGGCAACACATGATGTAAGTGTCTATATTAGCCTACTATCAAAATGACTTTAAAAGTCTTATATAAGTGTTATAATGAAGGCAACACATGGTGTAAGTGTCTATATTAGCCTACTATCAAAATAACTTTAAAAGTCTTATATAAGTGTTATAATGAAGACAACACATGATGTAAGTGTCTATATTAGCCTACTATCAAAATGACTTTAAAAGTCTTATATAAGTGTTATAAGGAAGGCAACACATGATGTAAGTGTCTATATTAGCCTACTATCAAAATGACTTTAAAAGTCTTATATAAGTGTTATAATGAAGGCAACACATGGTGTAAGTGTCTATATTAGCCTACTATCAAAATGACTTTAAAAGTCTTATATAAGTGTTATAAGGAAGGCAACACATGATGTAAGTGTCTATATTAGCCTACTATCAAAATGACTTTAAAAGTCTTATATAAGTGTTATAATGAAGGCAACACATGATGTAAGTGTCTATATTAGCCTACTATCAAAATGACTTTAAAAGTCTTATATAAGTGTTATAATGAAGGCAACACATGATGTAAGTGTCTATATTAGCCTACTATCAAAATGACTTTAAAAGTCTTATATAAGTGTTATAATGAAGGCAACACATGGTGTAAGTGTCTATATTAGCCTACTATCAAAATAACTTTAAAAGTCTTATATAAGTGTTATAATGAAGACAACACATGATGTAAGTGTCTATATTAGCCTACTATCAAAATGACTTTAAAAGTCTTATATAAGTGTTATAAGGAAGGCAACACATGATGTAAGTGTCTATATTAGCCTACTATCAAAATGACTTTAAAAGTCTTATATAAGTGTTATAATGAAGGCAACACATGGTGTAAGTGTCTATATTAGCCTACTATCAAAATGACTTTAAAAGTCTTATATAAGTGTTATAAGGAAGGCAACACATGATGTAAGTGTCTATATTAGCCTACTATCAAAATAACTTTAAAAGTCTTATATAAGTGTTATAAGGAAGGCAACACATGATGTAAGTGTCTATATTAGCCTACTATCAAAATGACTTTAAAAGTCTTATATAAGTGTTATAATGAAGGCAACACATGGTGTAAGTGTCTATATTAGCCTACTATCAAAATAACTTTAAAAGTCTTATATAAGTGTTATAAGGAAGGCAACACATGATGTAAGTGTCTATATTAGCCTACTATCAAAATGACCTTAAAAGTCTTATATAAGTGTTATAAGGAAGGCAACACATGATGTAAGTGTCTATATTAGCCTACTATCAAAATGACTTTAAAAGTCTTATATAAGTGTTATAATGAAGGCAACACATGATGTAAGTGTCTATATTAGCCTACTATCAAAATGACTTTAAAAGTCTTATATAAGTGTTATAATGAAGGCAACACATGGTGTAAGTGTCTATATTAGCCTACTATCAAAATAACTTTAAAAGTCTTATATAAGTGTTATAATGAAGACAACACATGATGTAAGTGTCTATATTAGCCTACTATCAAAATGACTTTAAAAGTCTTATATAAGTGTTATAAGGAAGGCAACACATGATGTAAGTGTCTATATTAGCCTACTATCAAAATGACTTTAAAAGTCTTATATAAGTGTTATAATGAAGGCAACACATGGTGTAAGTGTCTATATTAGCCTACTATCAAAATGACTTTAAAAGTCTTATATAAGTGTTATAAGGAAGGCAACACATGATGTAAGTGTCTATATTAGCCTACTATCAAAATGACTTTAAAAGTCTTATATAAGTGTTATAATGAAGGCAACACATGGTGTAAGTGTCTATATTAGCCTACTATCAAAATGACTTTAAAAGTCTTATATAAGTGTTATAAGGAAGGCAACACATGATGTAAGTGTCTATATTAGCCTACTATCAAAATAACTTTAAAAGTCTTATATAAGTGTTATAAGGAAGGCAACACATGATGTAAGTGTCTATATTAGCCTACTATCAAAATGACTTTAAAAGTCTTATATAAGTGTTATAATGAAGGCAACACATGGTGTAAGTGTCTATATTAGCCTACTATCAAAATAACTTTAAAAGTCTTATATAAGTGTTATAAGGAAGGCAACACATGATGTAAGTGTCTATATTAGCCTACTATCAAAATGACCTTAAAAGTCTTATATAAGTGTTATAAGGAAGGCAACACATGATGTAAGTGTCTATATTAGCCTACTATCAAAATGACTTTAAAAGTCTTATATAAGTGTTATAATGAAGGCAACACATGGTGTAAGTGTCTATATTAGCCTACTATCAAAATAACTTTAAAAGTCTTATATAAGTGTTATAAGGAAGGCAACACATGATGTAAGTGTCTATATTAGCCTACTATCAAAATGACTTTAAAAGTCTTATATAAGTGTTATAATGAAGACAACACATGGTGTAAGTGTCTATATTAGCCTACTACCAAAATGGCTTTAAAAGTCTTATATTAGTGTTATAATGAAGACAACACATGATGTAAGTGTCTATATTAGCCTACTATCAAAATGGCTTTAAAAGTCTTATATTAGTGTTATAATGAAGGCAACACATGGTGTAAGTGTCTATATTAGCCTACTATCAAAATGGCTTTAAAAGTCTTATATAAGTGTTATAATGAAGACAACACATGGTGTAAGTGTCTATATTAGCCTACTATCAAAATGACTTTAAAAGTCTTATATAAGTGTTATAATGAAGACAACACATGATGTGTCTATATTAGCCTACTATCAAAATGGCTTTAAAAGTCTTATATAAGTGTTATAATGAAGGCAACACATGGTGTAAGTGTCTATATTAGCCTACTATCAAAATGACTTTAAAAGTCTTATATAAGTGTTATAATGAAGACAACACATGATGTAAGTGTCTATATTAGCCTACTATCAAAATGACTTTAAAAGTCTTATATAAGTGTTATAATGAAGGCAACACATGATGTAAGTGTCTATATTAGCCTACTATCAAAATGACTTTAAAAGTCTTATATAAGTGTTATAATGAAGACAACACATGATGTAAGTGTCTATATTAGCCTACTATCAAAATGACTTTAAAAGTCTTATATAAGTGTTATAATGAAGACAACACATGATGTAAGTGTCTATATTAGCCTACTATCAAAATGACTTTAAAAGTCTTATATAAGTGTTATAATGAAGACAACACATGATGTAAGTGTCTATATTAGCCTACTATCAAAATGACTTTAAAAGTCTTATATAAGTGATATAATGAAGGCAACACATGATGTAAGTGTCTATATTAGCCTACTATCAAAATGGCTTTAAAAGTCTTATATAAGTGTTATAATGAAGGCAACACATGATGTAAGTGTCTATATTAGCCTACTATCAAAATGACTTTAAAAGTCTTATATAAGTGTTATAATGAAGGCAACACATGGTGTAAGTGTCTATATTAGCCTACTATCAAAATGACTTTAAAAGTCTCAAGTTGACAGCCAATCACAGAGTTGATGGCGATCTCATGACGTCACGCACCTGCACGCAGAGTCCTTGGTCATCAGATCCAGCGTCACCGAGGCCGTGGAACACAACGACACGGTGGTCCTGACCTGCGCCGCCATCGGCTCCTTCCAGAAGTTCACCTGGCTCAACGGGACCACGCCCATGGTCGTGGACGGCAAGCGCCTGGTGCTCAATGAGGTCAGTGTGTCCATGGACTTGTCCCGCCCCCCCCCCCCCCCCTGGACCCGCCTGAGACCTCTTGTCTTTGCCAGCGCAGAACGACACGTCCAGCCAGCTGACCATCGCCGGCGTTCTCCGGACCGACCTGCCGGGACCCGTCTACTGCACGGCCACAAATAAGGTGGACACGGAGAAGAGCGCCCCCTTTAGCCTCCTGGTCCACTGTAAGTACTGCACCTTGGCTTCTGCAATGCTAACCACACTAGCTGCTTATGTATGGTGGCTAACTGCTTTAACATGCTGCTAAGCTAACATGCTAACTGCCGCGTCATGTTTCTAAGTTGCTTTATTCAATTGATGGACTAGTGGTTAGCTGCTTTAGCATGCTGCTAAGCTAACATGCTAACTGCCGCATCATGTTTCTAAGTTGCTTTATTCAATTGATGGACTAGGGGCTAGCCTCTTTAGCATGCTGCTAAGCTAACATGCTAACTGTCGCATCATGTTTCTAAGTTGCTTTATTCAATTGATGGACTAGGGGCTAGCCTCTTTAGCATGCTGCTAAGCTAACATGCTAACTGTCGCATCATGTTTCTAAGTTGCTTTATTCAATTGATGGACTAGTGGCTAGCCGCTTTAGCATGCTGCTTAGGTAACCATGTTATCAGCTAGCTGTACCAGCATGTGGCTGGGCTGGCAGCTAGCTAAGCTAACACACTAACTGCCGCTAGCTAAGCTAACACGCTAACTGCCGCATCATGTTTCTAAGTTGCTTTATTCAATTGATGGACTAGTGGCTAGCTGCTTTAGCATGCTGCTAAGCTAACACGCTAACTGCTGCGTCATGTTTCTAAGTTGCTTTATTCAATTGATGGACTAGTGGCTAGCCTCTTTAGCATGCTGCTAAGCTAACATGCTAACTGCCGCATCATGTTACTAAGTTGCTTTATTCAATTGATGGACTAGTGGCTAGCCGCTTTAGCATGCTGCTTAGGTAACCATGTTATCAGCTAGCTGTACTAGCATGTGGCTGGGCTGGCAGCTAGCTAAGCTAACACGCTAACTGCCGCTAGCTAAGCTAACACGCTAACTGCCGCGTCTTGTTTCTAAGTTGCTTTATTCAATTGATGGACTAGTGGCTAGCTGCTTTAGCATGCTGCTAAGCTAACACGCTAACTGCCGCGTCATGTTTCTATGTTGCTTTATTCAATTGATGGACTAGTGGCTAGCTGCTTTAGCATGCTGCTAAGCTAACACGCTAACTGCCGCGTCATGTTTCTAAGTTGCTTTATTCAATTGATGGACTAGTGGCTAGCTGCTTTAGCAAGCTGCTAAGCTAACACGCTAACTGCCGCGTCATGTTTCTAAGTTGCTTTATTCAATTGATGGACTAGTGGCTAGCTGCTTTAGCATGCTGCTAAGCTAACACGCTAACTGCCGCGTCATGTTTCTAAGTTGCTTTATTCAATTGATGGACTAGTGGCTAGCTGCTTTAGCATGCTGCTAAGCTAACATGCTAACTGCCGCGTCATGTTTCTAAGTTGCTTTATTCAATTGATGGACTAGTGGCTAGCTGCTTTAGCAGGCTGCTTAGGTACCCATGTTATCCGCTAGCTGTTACTAGCATGTTGCTGGGCTGGCAGCTAGCTAAGCTAACATGCTAACTGCCGCGTCATGTTTCTAAGTTGCTTTATTCAATTGATGGACTAGTGGCTAGCTGCTTTAGCAGGCTGCTTAGGTAACCATGTAAACCGCTAGCTGTACTAGCATGTCGCTGGGCTGGCAGCTAGCTAAGCTAACATGCTAACTGCCGCGTCATGTTTCTAAGTTGCTTTATTCAATTGATGGACTAGTGGCTAGCTGCTTTAGCATGCTGCTTAGGTAACCATGTTATCAGCTAGCTGTACTAGCATGTTGATGCTACCAAGCTAACCATGCCATCTGCTAGCTGCTTAGGTAACCAGGTTATCAGTTAGCTGTAAAGGCATTTTGTTGGGCAAGCAGCTCTAACATGCTCATAAGCTAACATGCTAGCTGCTTTAGCATGTTTATAAGCTAACCATGCTATCTTTTTGGCATTGTTATGCTGCTGGACGATTGACTGCATGCATAAGCGTGCTGCTCAGTTAAGCATGTTATCAGCTAGCAGCTGTAGCATGCTGCTAAGCTAACACGCGAACTTCTTTATCATGTTTCTATCGTGCTTTATCGCATTGATGGACTCGTGGCTAGCTGCTTTAGCATGCTACCTAGGTAACCATGTTATCAGGGAGCTGTACGAGCATGTTGCCGGGCTAGCAGCTAGCCGCGCTAACATGCTACCAATCCAACATTTTAGCCGCTTTAACATGTTTCTAAGCTAACCATTGCTATCTGCCACAACAATGGAATGGTGGCTAGCCGCTTTAGCATGCTGCTTAGGTAACCGGGTTATCAGCTAGCTGTCAAAGCATTTTGTTGGGCTAGCAGCGGGCTACTCTAGCATTCTGCTAGTATGTTTCTGAGCTAACCGCTAGCTGCATTATCACATTGATAGACAATTGGCTAGCTGCTTAAGTAATCATGTTATCAGCTAGTTGTGGGGCTAGTACCTTGCTACAAACCCCGTTTCCATATGAGTTGGGAAATGGTGTTAGATGTAAATATAAACGGAATACAATGATTTGCAAATCATTTTCAAGCCATATTCAGTTGAATATGCTACAAAGACAACATATTTGATGTTCAAACTGACAAACAAGTAGGTGCGTACGTAGGTTTGTGTAAGAGTGTGCACGTTTCTGCTTCACAATGGCTGGCCCGGGTGCAGATCATGTGACTGTTAATATTGCAACACCTTTGCCACACCTCAGCTTACACACACCCGCAGTGTGCACACTAGTTCTACTATCTCACTTCAATGAAATGATGTCACATGACCACGTGGCCTACAGACGGCCCCGACCCCATCGCCCTCACGCCCGCGGACGTGCCGCGGTTCGTCCGAGCCGGCGCCGACTTCAATCTGACGTGTTCCACGCGGTCCAGCCCGGCCGCCACCATCACGTGGTACCGGAACCAGACCGTGCTGGAGATTGCGGGGCCCGTCCTGCCGCTGAGTGTGGTGCAGCAGCACCCCCTGTGGCAGCACATGTCCACCTACACCTGCAGGGCCGCCAACGCCAAGACTCTGCGCCAAGTCTCCTCGCGCGGCGCCCCCTTCTCAGTCATCGGTGAGTCATGTGACTGCTTCAGGGCGAGAGTCACACACACACACACACACACACACACACACACACACACACACACACACACACACACACAGTGTGTACACTAGTTCTACTATCTCACTTCAATGAAATGATGTCACCTGACCACATGACCACACACACACACCAGGGTTGGGTATCGTTTGAATTCGAACGATTCCGATTCCGATTCTTTGTTTCGATTTCGATTCCGATTCTTTTAAGAGGCAGGGTCAAAAAAAAGTTTAGGATATTTTAAATGAGCTAGCTAACCTGCAGTCTTTCTGAATGAAATAGTCTGACATTCTCCATCAATTTTAATTCTATTAACTTTTTATGATCAAATCTATGAACTTGAATATAAATATTATAAATTATGAATACATTTTCCCAGGGGCACACTTTCCTCAAGAGAGCTTTATTTTTGAAAACCTCATGAAAACACATTTACACATAAGTGTATGATGCTGCAGGAAACCTCAAAAAAAAAATTCACACATAAGTGTATGATGCTGCAAGAAACCTCATGAAAACACCTTTACACATAAGTGTATGATGCTGCAGGAAACCTCATGAAAACACATTTACACATAAGTGTATGATGCTGCAGGAAACCTCATAAAAAAAAATTCACACATAAGTGTATGATGCTGCAAGAAACCTCATGAAAACACCTTTACACATAAGTGTATGATGCTGCAGGAAACCTCATGAAAACACATTTACACATAAGTGTATGATGCTGCAGGAAACCTCATGAAAACACCTTTACACATAAGTGTATGATGCTGCAGGAAACCTCATGAAAACACATTTACACATAAGTGTATGATGCTGCAGGAAACCTCATAAATACACATTTACACATAAGTGTATGATGCTGCAGGAAACCTCATGAAAACACCTTTACACATAAGTGTATGATGCTGCAGGAAACCTCATGAAAACACATTTACACATAAGTGTATGATGCTGCAGGAAACCTCATAAATACACATTTACACATAAGTGTATGATGCTGCAGGAAACCTCATGAAAACACCTTTACACATAAGTGTATGATGCTGCAGGAAACCTCATGAAAACACCTTTACACATAAGTGTATGATGCTGCAGGAAACCTCATGAAAACACCTTTACACATAAGTGTATGATGCTGCAGGAGACCTCATGAAAACACCTTTACACATAAGTGTATGATGCTGCAGGAAACCTCATAAATACACATTTACACATAAGTGTATGATGCTGCAGGAAACCTCATGAAAATACATTTACACATAAGTGTATGATGCTGCAGGAAACCTCATAAATACACATTTACACATAAGTGTATGATGCTGCAGGAAACCTCATAAATACACATTTACACATAAGTGTATGATGCTGCAGGAAACCTCATGAAAACACCTTTACACATAAGTGTATGATGCTGCAGGAAACCTCATGAAAACACCTTTACACATAAGTGTATGATGCTGCAGGAAACCTCATGAAAACACCTTTACACATAAGTGTATGATGCTGCAGGAAACCTCATGAAAACACCTTTACACATAAGTGTATGATGCTGCAGGAAACCTCATGAAAACACCTTTACACACACAAGTGTATGATGCTGCAGGAAACCTCATGAAAACACATTTACACATAAGTGTATGATGCTGCAGGAAACCTCATGAAAACACATTTACACATAAGTGTATGATGCTGCAGGAAACCTCATGAAAACACCTTTACACATAAGTGTATGATGCTGCAGGAAACCTCATGAAAACACCTTTACACATAAGTGTATGATGCTGCAGGAAACCTCATGAAAACACATTTACACACATAAGTGTATGATGCTGCAGGAAACCTCATGAAAACACATTTACACACACATGCTGCAGGTACTTAAACATGTTACCGTGCTCCCACTGATGGGCTAACCTGGTGCAGAAAAGCAAATAAACAATAAGAAACAACTTGCAAAAGCCAGTCCAGATTAGCAGCAGGTACAGTATAAAATCAGAGACAGTTCTTGTTTAGGAAAATGAGCATACCCGCCTTCTCAGGCAGGATGTTCTGGACAGATAGTGTCTCCTGCTGTGGAAAATACACGTTCACTGGGTGTGGAAGAAGCTTGAACGCATAAATAGGAGAAAGCGAGATCTGACAGCAAAGGATACGTTTTTTGTTGGTTCCACCAGCATGCAGCAAGGTCGTCAGACATAAGTATCGGGGGAACGTTCTGGTACATCTGCAGCTCTCTCTCCACTCCTTTCTTGATGGACATGGAGATCTGTTATTTCGCGTTTTTTTTGTAAAGTAAAGCCACACTTTGGACCGCCGACGCCCGCTATCCATGCTTGAGCTTGACTGACTCGCTCGGCTAGCTAACACTTCCGGCGGTGGGCGCTTCTTCGTTGGTGTTCAGCGGCTTCTTCTTCCGGTTCGGCGGACATATTTTTTTCCGGTCGGCGGACTGGGTATCGAAAATAGGAATCGAAATTTAAACTTTTGAACGATTCCGGGAGAATCGGAAAGTTAATCCCGGTTCCAATCGATACTCGATACTCGATACCCAACCCTAACACACAGGTGTGGCACTTGCATGTTTTTCTTACCTTTCTTTATATAACATTTTTCCATTTTTACACTCTTACTCCCTTTTGACCGCACTCTCACTTCCTTTTGACCGCACTCTTACTCCCTTTTGACTGTACTCTCACTCCCTTTTGACCGGACTCTTACTTCCTTTTGACCACACTCTCACTTCCTTTTGACCGCACTCTTACTTCCTTTTGACCGTACTCTCACTTCCTTTTGACCGCACTCTTACTTCCTTTTGACCACACTCTCACTTCCTTTTGACCGCACTCTTACTTCCTTTTGACCGTACTCTCACTTCCTTTTGAACGCACTCTTACTTCCTTTTGACCGTACTCTCACTTCCTTTTGACCGCACTCTTACTTCCTTTTGACCGTACTCTCACTTCCTTTTGACCGCACTCTTACTTCCTTTTGACCACACTCTCACTTCCTTTTGACCGCACTCTTACTTCCTTTTGACCGCACTCTCACTTCCTTTTGACCGCACTCTTACTCCCTTTTGAACGCACTCTCACTCCCTTTTGACCGCACTCTCACTTCCTTTTGACCGCACTCTTACTCCCTTTTGACCGCACTCTTACTCCCTTTTGACCGCACTCTCACTTCCTTTTGAACGCACTCTCACTTCCTTTTGACCGCACTCTTACTCCCTTTTGACCGCACTCTTACTCCCTTTTGATCGCACTCTTACTCCCTTTTGATCGCACTCTTACTCCCTTTTGATCGCACTCTTACTCCCTTTTGATCGCACTCTTACTTCCTTTTGACCGCACTCTTACTCCCTTTTGACCGCACTCTTACTCCCTTTTGATCGCACTCTTACTCCCTTTTGATCGCACTCTTACTTCCTTTTGACCGCACTCTTATTCCCTTTTGACCGCACTGTTGCTTCCTTTTGACCGCACTCTTACTCCCTTTTGACCGCACTCTTACTTCCTTTTGACCGCACTCTTATTCCCTTTTGACCACACTGTTGCTTCCTTTTGATCGCACTCTTACTTCCTTTTGACCGCACTCTTATTCCCTTTTGACCGCACTGTTGCTTCCTTTTGACCGCACTCTTACTCCCTTTTGATCGCACTCTTACTTCCTTTTGATCGCACTCTCACTCCCTTTTGACCGCACTCTCACTTCCTTTTGACCGCACTCTTACTCCCTTTTGACCGCACTCTCACTTCCTTTTGATCGCACTCTTACTCCCTTTTGATCGCACTCTTACTCCCTTTTGACCGCACTCTTACTTCCTTTTGACCGCACTCTTACTTCCTTTTGACCGCACTCTTACTTCCTTTTGACCGCACTCTTACTCCCTTTTGATCGCACTCTTACTCCCTTTTGATCGCACTCTTACTCCCTTTTGATCGCACTCTTACTTCCTTTTGACCGCACTCTTATTCCCTTTTGACCGCACTCTTACTCCCTTTTGACCGCACTCTTACTTCCTTTTGACCGCACTCTTATTCCCTTTTGACCACACTGTTGCTTCCTTTTGATCGCACTCTTACTTCCTTTTGACCGCACTCTTATTCCCTTTTGACCGCACTGTTGCTTCCTTTTGACCGCACTCTTACTCCCTTTTGATCGCACTCTTACTCCCTTTTGATCGCACTCTTACTCCCTTTTGACCACACTCTTACTCCCTTTTGGCCGCACTTTTACTTCCTTTTAACCGCACTGTTGCTTCCTTTTGACCGCACTCTTACTTCCTTTTGACTGCACTCTTACTCCCTTTTGACCGCACTCTTACTCCCTTTTGATCGCACTCTTACTCCCTTTTGACCACACTCTTACTCCCTTTTGGCCGCACTCTTACTTCCTTTTAACCGCACTGTTGCTTCCTTTTGACCGCACTCTTACTTCCTTTTGACTGCACTCTTACTCCCTTTTGATCGCACTCTTACTCCCTTTTGACCGCACTCTTACTCCCTTTTGACCACACTCTTACTTCCTTTTGACCGCACTCTTACTCCCTTTTGATCGCACTCTTACTCCCTTTTGATCGCACTCTTACTCCCTTTTGACCGCACTCTTACTCCCTTTTGACCACACTCTTACTCCCTTTTGGCCGCACTCTTACTTCCTTTTGACCGCACTCTTACTTCCTTTTGACCGCACTCTTACTCCCTTTTGATCGCACTCTTACTCCCTTTTGACCGCACTCTTACTCCCTTTTGACCACACTCTTACTCCCTTTTGGCCGCACTCTTACTCCCTTTTGGCCGCACTCTTACTCCCTTTTGGCCGCACTCTTACTCCCTTTTGGCCGCACTCTTACTTCCTTTTAACTGCACTGTTGCTTCCTTTTGACCGCACTCTTACTCCCTTTTGGCCGCACTCTTACTTCCTTTTGACCGCACTGTTGCTTCCTTTTGACCGCACTCTTACTCCCTTTTGACCACACTCTTACTTCCTTTTGACCGCACTCTTACTTCCTTTTGACTGCACTGTTGCTTCCTTTTGACCGCACTCTTACTCCCTTTTGACCACACTGTTGCTTCCTTTTGACCGCACTCTCACTTCCTTTTGACCGCACTCTCACTTCCTTTTGACCGCACTCTTACTCCCTTTTGGCCGCACTCTTACTTCCTTTTAACCACACTGTTGCTTCCTTTTGACCGCACTCTTACTCCCTTTTGGCCGCACTCTTTCTTCCTTTTAACCGCACTGTTGCTTCCTTTTGGCCGCACTCTTACTTCCTTTTAACCGCACTGTTGCTTCCTTTTGATCGCACTCTTACTCCCTTTTGACCGCACTCTTACTTCCTTTTGACCGCACTTTTACTTCCTTTCGACCGCACTCTCACTTCCTTTTGACCGCACTCTTACTTCCTTTTGACCGCACTTTTACTTCCTTTTGACCACACTCTTACTCCCTTTTGACCGCACTCTTACTTCCTTTTGACCGCACTTTTACTTCCTTTTGACCGCAC
This sequence comes from Entelurus aequoreus, assembly GCF_033978785.1. Taxonomy (NCBI): domain Eukaryota; kingdom Metazoa; phylum Chordata; class Actinopteri; order Syngnathiformes; family Syngnathidae; genus Entelurus; species Entelurus aequoreus. Next base: position 6,759,542 of record NC_084735.1, read on the forward strand.
TCTTACTCCCTTTTGATCGCACTTTTACTCCCTTTTGACCGCACTCTTACTCACTTGTGACCGCACTTTTACTTCCTTTCGACCGCACTCTTACTCCCTTTCAACCGCACTCTTACTCCCTTTCGACCGCACTCTTACTCCCTTTTGACTGCACTCTTACCCCCTTTTGACTGCACTCTTACTTCCTTTTGACCGCACTCTTACTTCCTTTTGACCGCACTTTTACTTCCTTTCGACTGCACTCTTACTCCCTTTTGATCGCACTCTTACTTCCTTTTGACCGCACTCTTATTCCCTTTTGACCACACTGTTGCTTCCTTTTGATCGCACTCTTACTTCCTTTTGACCGCACTCTTATTCCCTTTTGACCGCACTGTTGCTTCCTTTTGACCGCACTCTTACTCCCTTTTGATCGCACTCTTACTTCCTTTTGATCGCACTCTCACTCCCTTTTGACCGCACTCTCACTTCCTTTTGACCGCACTCTTACTCCCTTTTGACCGCACTCTCACTTCCTTTTGATCGCACTCTTACTGCCTTTTGATCGCACTCTTACTCCCTTTTGATCGCACTCTTACTTCCTTTTGACCGCACTCTTACTTCCTTTTGACCGCACTCTTACTTCCTTTTGACCGCACTCTTACTCCCTTTTGATCGCACTCTTACTCCCTTTTGATCGCACTCTTACTCCCTTTTGATCGCACTCTTACTTCCTTTTGACCGCACTCTTATTCCCTTTTGACCGCACTCTTACTCCCTTTTGACCGCACTCTTACTTCCTTTTGACCGCACTCTTATTCCCTTTTGACCACACTGTTGCTTCCTTTTGATCGCACTCTTACTTCCTTTTGACCGCACTCTTATTCCCTTTTGACCGCACTGTTGCTTCCTTTTGACCGCACTCTTACTCCCTTTTGATCGCACTCTTACTTCCTTTTGACCGCACTCTTATTCCCTTTTGACCGCACTGTTGCTTCCTTTTGATCGCACTCTTACTTCCTTTTGACCGCACTCTTATTCCCTTTTGACCGCACTCTTATTCCCTTTTGACCGCACTGTTGCTTCCTTTTGACCGCACTCTTACTCCCTTTTGATCGCACTCTTACTTCCTTTTGACCGCACTCTTATTCCCTTTTGACCGCACTGTTGCTTCCTTTTGATCGCACTCTTACTTCCTTTTGACCGCACTCTTATTCCCCTTTGACCGCACTGTTGCTTCCTTTTGACCACACTCTTACTCCCTTTTGGCCGCACTCTTACTTCCTTTTAACCACACTGTTGCTTCCTTTTGACCGCACTCTTACTTCCTTTTGACTGCACTCTTACTCCCTTTGGACCGCACTCTTACTCCCTTTTGATCGCACTCTTACTCCCTTTTGATCGCACTCTTACTCCCTTTTGACCACACTCTTACTCCCTTTTGGCCGCACTTTTACTTCCTTTTAACCGCACTGTTGCTTCCTTTTGACCGCACTCTTACTTCCTTTTGACTGCACTCTTACTCCCTTTTGACCGCACTCTTACTCCCTTTTGATCGCACTCTTACTCCCTTTTGACCACACTCTTACTCCCTTTTGGCCGCACTCTTACTTCCTTTTAACCGCACTGTTGCTTCCTTTTGACCGCACTCTTACTTCCTTTTGACTGCACTCTTACTCCCTTTTGATCGCACTCTTACTCCCTTTTGACCGCACTCTTACTCCCTTTTGACCACACTCTTACTTCCTTTTGACCGCACTCTTACTCCCTTTTGATCGCACTCTTACTCCCTTTTGATCGCACTCTTACTCCCTTTTGACCGCACTCTTACTCCCTTTTGACCACACTCTTACTCCCTTTTGGCCGCACTCTTACTTCCTTTTGACCGCACTCTTACTTCCTTTTGACCGCACTCTTACTCCCTTTTGATCGCACTCTTACTCCCTTTTGACCGCACTCTTACTCCCTTTTGACCACACTCTTACTCCCTTTTGGCCGCACTCTTACTCCCTTTTGGCCGCACTCTTACTCCCTTTTGGCCGCACTCTTACTTCCTTTTAACTGCACTGTTGCTTCCTTTTGACCGCACTCTTACTCCCTTTTGGCCGCACTCTTACTTCCTTTTGACCGCACTGTTGCTTCCTTTTGACCGCACTCTTACTCCCTTTTGACCACACTCTTACTTCCTTTTGACCGCACTCTTACTTCCTTTTGACTGCACTGTTGCTTCCTTTTGACCGCACTCTTACTCCCTTTTGACCACACTGTTGCTTCCTTTTGACCGCACTCTCACTTCCTTTTGACCGCACTCTCACTTCCTTTTGACCGCACTCTTACTCCCTTTTGGCCGCACTCTTACTTCCTTTTAACCACACTGTTGCTTCCTTTTGACCGCACTCTTACTCCCTTTTGGCCGCACTCTTTCTTCCTTTTAACCGCACTGTTGCTTCCTTTTGGCCGCACTCTTACTTCCTTTTAACCGCACTGTTGCTTCCTTTTGATCGCACTCTTACTCCCTTTTGACCGCACTCTTACTTCCTTTTGACCGCACTTTTACTTCCTTTCGACCGCACTCTCACTTCCTTTTGACCGCACTCTTACTTCCTTTTGACCGCACTTTTACTTCCTTTTGACCACACTCTTACTCCCTTTTGACCGCACTCTTACTTCCTTTTGACCGCACTTTTACTTCCTTTTGACCGCACTCTTACTCCCTTTTGATCGCACTTTTACTCCCTTTTGACCGCACTCTTACTCACTTGTGACCGCACTTTTACTTCCTTTCGACCGCACTCTTACTCCCTTTCAACCGCACTCTTACTCCCTTTCGACCGCACTCTTACTCCCTTTTGACTGCACTCTTACCCCCTTTTGACTGCACTCTTACTTCCTTTTGACCGCACTCTTACTTCCTTTTGACCGCACTTTTACTTCCTTTCGACTGCACTCTTACTCCCTTTTGATCGCACTTTTACTCCCTTTTGACTGCACTCTTACTCCCTTTCGACCGCACTCTTACTTCCTTTTGACCGTACTCTTACTTCTATTTTGCCCCACTCTTACTTTAATTTGACCACACTTACTTTTTTTATACCACACTCTTCCTCTTACTTCCAGAACCGGTGTTGGGCGTCAATATGAGCGGTCCAAGCGGCGTGTTGATGGCGGGCAACAGTACTGCCAACCTCAGTTGTCGGGCAACAGCGGGCACAGTGACGACCCGGACTTGGCTGAAGGACGGTAAGCCAGTGGTGGGCGGCGGGCGCGTGACGCTGGCAGCCGACGGCGGCTCAGTGATGATTGCGCCGCTGCAAAAGGAGGACAACGGCGAGTACCAGTGTCAGTTCGCCAACCCAGTCAGCAGCCAGAAAGCTTCGTACAAAATGGTGGTCATCTGTAAGTGTTTACTTGGTCATCACACATTGTGGCCCTCAGGGGTCACGTGTCAGTGGAACGCTAACTTCCTTAGCATTAGCCACAAGGATGGCCACTCCATGACACGCCCCCTTGAGGAGTGCAGTGGCATTACATGAATGTGGCTTCCTGTCTGCAGTTGGCCCTGAGGCGGTGGCGGTGAGCGGCAAGAGTGCGGTGGAGGTGAAGGACGCCGTGACGCTCACTTGCTCGGCTGCTTCCGTTCCCCCTGCCAACTTCACGTGGAAGTTCAACGGCACGCTGACCGAGGTCAAAACGGCGACGTACGTCATCGGCGAGGCCGTGTACAAGAACACGGGCGCCTACATGTGCCAGGCCCACAACGCCGCCACCGGCAAGACCGCCATGCACACGCACAACCTGTCCGTCAAAGGTGAGGCGCAGTGCCGTGGGAGGGGTTTCCACCTGAAAGTTTTCTCACTTCCTGTGTTGTCGCCACAGAGGAGGGCACGCTGCAAGGTGTCCTGTCGGACGGTGCCATCGCCGGAATCATCATCGGCATCCTGGTGGCCTTGGGCCTGGCCATCGGCGTCATCTTATACTGCAGACAGAAAGTTCCGTAAGTACTCCGCTTGTGTGGGGGCGGGGCTCCGAGCGCCACCTTGTGGCCGACGTCCGCCTTCTGGCACGTTGTCCTGATGGACTCACTCCACGCACAAGAAGCAGCTTGTTTTTTTTATTGGCTCGCTCGCACACCACGAATTATCTTGGATTGAATTCTCCTCATTCCTCCGCCGCTGTGGCGTCTTGCAACATGTTGGCCTTGTGCACACACACACACACACACACACACACACACACACACACACACACACACACACACACTATGAAGTCCTTGCGTGGCCCTTTCACTGACTTTATGTGTGTGTGTGTAGGGTGGAGTCCCCGTACTAGTGAGCGTCGTGCACGCTGATGCCGGTAAGTCACATGACAAAGTCCCATGGTGTGTGTGGTCATGAGGGCTGATACGGGATGTTTGTGTTGCGTCCACAGGAGGCACTGGTCCAGACCCCCCGTCTCCCTCCCCCCGTCCCTGTCGACAGAAACGTAGCTCGTTTGCTGGGCTGAGCGGCTGTCAATCATCTGATATTTGCCTTCACCACCTCACCGCCTATTTGGCCCCGCCCACAGCTGGGCAGGATGCCGAACCAATCCGTTGCATCGATGATGGACTTTGTGACTGTCTGGAAGCCAGAAGACACACACACCCTGTGGTGGGCGGAGTCTAAGCCTTGTCACATTCCAAAGAATTTGAAATGTATTTTGATCCCGAGGAGACACACACCCTGTGGTGGGCGGAGTCTAAGCCTCGTCGCATTCCAAAAAATTTGAAATATATTTTGATTGTTTACTAGTGTTTATTATAGCACATCATATTACTTCCTTTTGACCGCACTCATACTTCCTTTTGACCACATTTTTACTTCCTTTTGACCACATTTTATCTCCCCTTTAACCAAACTCTTACTTCCTTTTGACCGCACTCTTACTTCCTTTTAACTGAACTCTTACTTCCTTTTGACCGCAGTCTTACTTCCTTTTGACCACACTCTAACTTCCTTTGGACCCCACTCTTACTTCCTTTTAACTGCACTCTTACTTCCTTCTGACTGCACTATTACTTCCTTTTGACCGCAGTCTGAATTCCTTTTGACTGTAGTCTTACTTCCTTTTGACCGCAGTCTTACTTCCTTTTGACACCACTCTTACTTCCTTTTAACCGCAGTCTTCCTTCTGACCGCACTATTATTTCCTTTTGACCGCAGTCTGAATTCCTTTTGACTGTAGTCTTACTTCCTTTTGACCGCACTATTATTTCCTTTTGACCGCAGTCTGAATTCCTTTTGACTGTAGTCTTACTTCCTTTTGACCGCACTATTATTTCCTTTTGACCGCAGTCTGAATTCCTTTTGACTGTAGTCTTACTTCCTTTTGACCGCAGTCCTACTTCCTTTTGACACCACTCTTACTTCCTTTTAACCGCAGTCTTCCTTCTGACCGCACTATTATTTCCTTTTGACCGCAGTCTGAATTCCTTTTGACTGTAGTCTTACTTCCTTTTGACCGCACTATTATTTCCTTTTGACCGCAGTCTGAATTCCTTTTGACTGTAGTCTTACTTCCTTTTGACCGCAGTCGGAATTCTTTTTGACCATAGTCTTATTTCCTTTCGACCGCAGTCTTACTTCCTTTTGACCGCACTATTATTTCCTTTTGACCGCAGTCTGAATTCCTTTTGACTGTAGTCTTACTTCCTTTTGACCGCAGTCTTAATTCTTTTTGACCATAGTCTTATTTCCTTTTGACCGCAGTCTTACTTCCTTTCCATCGCAGTCTTACATCCTTTTGAAGTTGTACTTCCGTTTGACCACACTCTTACTTCCTTTTGACAACACTCTTACTTCCTTTTGACCAGTTTTACATCCTTTTGACAACACTCTTACTTCCTTTTGACCGCAGTCCTACTTCCTTTCGACACCACTCTTACTTCCTTTTAACCGCAGTCTTCCTTCTGACCGCACTATTATTTCCTTTTGACCGCAGTCTGAATTCCTTTTGACTGTAGTCTTACTTCCTTTTGACCGCACTATTATTTCCTTTTGACCGCAGTCTGAATTCCTTTTGACTGTAGTCTTACTTCCTTTTGACCGCAGTCTGAATTCTTTTTGACCATAGTCTTATTTCCTTTCGACCGCAGTCTTACTTCCTTTTGACCGCACTCTTAATTCCTTTTGACCGCAGTCTTACATCCTTTTGAAGTTGTACTTCCGTTTGACCACACTCTTACTTCCTTTTGACCACAGTTTTACTTCCTTTTGACAACACTGTTAATTCCTTTTGACCGCACTCTTACTTCCTTTTGACAACACTGTTACTTCCTTTTGACCACAGTTTTACTTCCTTTTGACAACACTGTTAATTCCTTTTGACCGCACTCTTACTTCATTGACTACACTCTTGCTTCCGTTCTGGAAACCTGACAAACACACACACACACACGCGCACACACACACACACACACACACAGTGAAACCGTGGTGGGCGGAGTCTAAGCTCCTGCACATTCCAAAGAATGGGATTTATATTTTGATTATTTAGTAGCGGTCGTCATTCAATAATGGCGACATTAAAATGTTTTTAAGGTTGACTTTGTCGCCACAAGCAGCTGACCTCTCGCTCCACTCGGCTCCGGCGGGGACAGTGATGAGGAAGATGAAGCGTTGCTATGGCTACCTGCCGCCTCTCAGGTGGTCATGGGGGCCTCCAGCTCAGTGGAATGTTTCCGACAAGACGGAACTTGCTGAGGGCGGCGACGCACGTTTGACTTTTGGAGGGAGATCTTCCAACGTTTGACATTTTCTTGGATCCTTGGGAGGATTTCATGTTGTGTGTGTGTGTGTGTGTGTGTGCGTGCGCGTGTGTGTGTCAGACCCGTACGTGCACTGACCTACAGGGAAAGTATTTATTGTTTTTACAAACTTAAGCTGAAAATCCTCGCTGGTGTGCGATGGCGTGTTTGCTTTTCTTATGTAAATAAAGATGTCACATGATTTGGAAACGCACGCACATCAGAACTCAGAATTGTGTAAATGTAACCTTTGATAACTCCATGTTGTTGTTGTTGACACTTTGCTCACTGGGGATGTTTTTGTCAACACTTTCAAAGAATAAAAAGTACAATATGAAACAACAGACTTGTGTGCGTTCTTGCCTCGCCCCTGGTGTCGCAACAAGTTGGCACTCGAAACCCTCCTAACGCTCCCTGAACGCATCACAAACGTTGGAACGTGTTTGCCCTGCTCTTGTTGCCTTGGTGACTGACTGGGGAGCACCTTCAGCCAATCAGGGGGCAGGTGACTTCATGTCAGTTTAAGGCTGGGGGGCGGGGCTTGGGGGCCACTAAGACAGAAGTTGTCGAGCAGGAATGTTGCTTCCTACCTTTTGTTGTGAGGAAGACACACCCGCACACCTTTTATGTTTCTGCATCCCTGCAGGTTGACCTTCCACCTTCCACAACAAGCAAACGTGTGTCTTCCACACAAAAACATTCCTGCATGTCAGCCAGCGTTACCAGCGCTGACCACAGGGGGGAAGCAGCAGCTCATTGGGATCAAAGACATCAGAGGAAAAAAGTCGAGTAGAATTCAGATCAGCGTTTCGGAAGCCCTGTCTTCATTAAGCTTCCTCAAACAAATAATAATTTAGCCTAAGCCCCGTGTCAGCCTCACTAACCTATCGTTTAAGGTTCCCATCCATCCATCCTTTTTCTTCTGCTTATCCGAGGTCGGGTCACGGGGGCAGCAGCCTAAGCAGGGAAGCCCAGACTTCTCTCTCTCCCCAGCCACTTCGTACAGCTCCTCCCGGGGGATCCCGAGGCGTTCCCAGGCCAGCCGAGAGACGTGTCCTGGGTCTTAACCGTGGCCTCCTGCCGCTCGGACAAGCCCTAAACACCTCCCTAGGGAGGCGTTCGGGTGGCATCCTGACCAGATGCCTGAACCACCTCATCTGTCTGTTTTGAGCGGCTTTACTTTGAGCTCCTCCCGGATGGCAGAGCTTCTCACCCTATCTCTAAGGGAGAGCCCAGTCACCCGGCGGAGGAAACTAATTCCAGCCGCTTGTACCCAAAGCTCATGACTCGATTAAGGTTCCCTTCCTGGGATAATTTTTTACACGAGTACGTGAGAGTTCGGCGAGGAAGTGATGCCAGAAAGACCGCACCCCGCACAGGAAGTGACGTCAGAAAGAACGCGCCACAGCCAGCTTAATAACAACCGGTTTCGTAACTCGGAGGTAACCACTGGAAAGATGGAGGCGAGTCGTCCAGACATGCCCGTGTTTGACCTTCTTCTACACGTACTGACGCTTGTGGAAATCACACATGAATACCTTAAGAGAAAGTGATTGCAGCTATTCGGGATACAACATTTCTCAGACGGCAAGAGAACTTTCCAATGTCCAGGTCAGCTGGGATTCTACTCACCGAAAAACTTTGTCCATTTGTCTAAGGAGAGTCAACGAGAATGCGGGCTCCTGTGGATGTGATAAAAAAGGTAGCGTGCTCTTTGTATTACCTGGCCATCGAGGGAAGACTGCGGTTTGGACTGGCAAAGCAGACTGTATCAGTTATTGTCCGCCATGTATGTCACAGACTCAAAGGTCCAGAGTATATTAAGTCACCAAAAAGGAATGGACAATTAATGGGTTAGCGCATGTGCCCCACTATAGGAAGGTCCTGTGTGGAGTTTGCATGTTCTCCCCGTGACTGCGTGGGTTCCCTCCGGGTACTCCGGGTTCCTCCCACCTCCAAAAACATGCACCTGGGGATAGGTTGATTGGCAACACTAAATTGGCCCTAGAGTGTGAATGTTGTCTGTCTATCTGTGTTGGCCCTGTGATGAGGTGGCGACTTGTCCAGGGTGTACCCCGCCTTCCACCCGAATGCAGCTGATATAGGCTCCAGCACCCACCGTAACCCCAAAAGGGACAAGCCGTAGAAAATAGATGGATGGATGGCAAAAGAGTGAGGAGTGTCCTGACCAGATATCTACATCCCTAGATTAATTGATGCAAAATGTTCTTTATCACATTGTTTACTTTCACGTGTCCATTAAAGATTTGATTAATTTAGGATGGCTCAGGTGTGATTCACTACAATAGTCACACTGGATTCCAGTTCATTGAAATACCACAACACTGGATATTGTTCAGATAAGCTACAATTAAGAAGTTGCACACAAAGCAACACTGGAGGTGACTATTCTCCGCGCATGGGTACTAGGTCGCGTTGCGCCGGCGGATGGAGTGGGGAGGAGTCTTAAACAACGGCATTGTGTGCGTGTGGACAAGGATAAGGTTAAGTGGGATATACCCTGGATCATCTTAGCCGGCTTAGTGCAGAAGGGGCCTTAACCGTAGGCCGCCAAAAAAACGAGTTTCTCAGCAGTACTCAGTTGTAATACACACATTCCGCCACTTGTGGCACTTGTGGTTCTCGCCCGGAAAAGGGTAGAGTGCCATCTCCGGTTGGGGAGGAGATCTTGCCCCAAGTGGAGGAGTTCAAGTACCTCGGAGTCTTGTTCACGAGTGAGGGGAGAGTGGATGGTGAGATCAACAGGCGGATCGGTGCGGCGTCTTCAGTAATGCGGACGCTGTATCGATCCGTTGTGGTGAAGAAGGAGCTGAGCCGGAAGGCAAAGCTCTCAATTTACCGGTCGATCTACGTTCCCATCCTCACCTATGGTCATGAGCTTTGGGTTATGACCAAAGGACAAGATCACAGGTACAAGATCTACGTTCCCATCCTCACCTATGGTCATGATCTTTGGGTTAGGACCGAAAGGACAAGATCACGGGTACAAGGTCTACGTTCCCATCCTCACCTATGGTCATGATCTTTGGGTTATGACCAAAGGACAAGATCACAGGTACAAGATCTACGTTCCCATCCTCACCTATGGTCATGATCTTTGGGTTAGGACCGAAAGGACAAGATCACGGGTACAAGGTCTACGTTCCCATCCTCACCTATGGTCATGATCTTTGGGTTATGACCAAAGGACAAGATCACAGGTACAAGATCTACGTTCCCATCCTCACCTATGGTCATGAGCCTTGGGTTATGACCGAAACGACAAGATCACAGGTACAAGATCTACGTTCCCATCCTCACCTATGGTCATGAGCTTTGTGTTATGACCGAAAGGACAAGATCACGGGTACAAGCGGCCCAAATGAGTTTCCTCCGCCGGGTGGCGGGTCTCTCTCTTAGAGATAGGGTGAGAAGCTCTGTCATCCGGGAGGAGCTCAAAGTAAAGCCGCTGCTCCTCCACACGGAGAGGAGCCAGATAAGGTGGTTCCGGCATCTGGTCAGGATGCCACTCGAACGCCTCCCTAGGGAGGTGTTTAGGGCACGTCCGACCGGTAGGAGGCCACGGGGAAGACCCAGGACACGTTCAGAAGACTATCTCTCCCGGCTGGCCTGGGAACGCCTTGGGATCCTCCGGGAAGAGCTGGACGAAGTGGCTGGGGAGAGGGAAGTCTGGGCTTCGACCTCGGATAAGCGGAAGAAGATGGATGGATGGATGGATGGACATTTATTTGAAGTGTGAATTATATTTATATAGCGCTTTTCTCTAGTGACTCAAAGCGCTTTATATAGTGAAACACAATATCTAAATTACAGTTAAACCAGTGTGGGTAGCACTGGGAGCAGGTGGGTAAAGTGTCTTGCCCAAGGACACAGCGGCGGTGACTAGAATGGCGGAAGCGGGGATCGAACCTGGAACACTCAAGTTGCTGGCATGGCCCGTCTACCAATGGTAAATGGTAAATGGTAAATGGGTCGTACTTGTATAGCGCTTTTCTACCTTTTTTTAAGGAACTCAAAGCGCTTTGACACTATTTTCCACATTCACCCATTCACACACACACATTCACACACTGATGGCGGGAGCTGCCATGCACGGCGCTAACCAGTCCCATCAGAAGCAAGGGTGAAGTGTCTTGCTCAAGGACACAACGGACGTGACTAGGATGGTAGAAGGTGGGGATTGAACCAGCAACCCTCAGATTGCTGGCACGGCCACTCTCCCAACTTCGCCACACCGTCCCCCAATCGAGCTATACCGCCCCCAAATTTGTATTTACTGTATTTTTAAAATAGGATTAAAATCCAGATTAAGACTAGTAATTTATTGTCAATTTTTGAGTGGGGGCCCCGGGGCCCAATTGGAGTGGAAAAGTTGGGCCACGAGGTCAAAAATGTTAGGAAACCGATCCCAATGTTGATATCGGCGGTCGCAGAAAGCGACTATATGGACCGGAATTTTCTAAGTAAGAACTTTGATACAAACTGCTATCTTAGCAGACAGATAGCATGTTATCTTTGAAAGCTTTATACACTTCAAAACATTGTACAATGTGGCAATATAAACACTAAATAACCACTGTGACATCACAACATACAATAAACGCTTTTAAACCCGGTGGAGGACAGAGTTAAACAACTTGCACTGAGCCTAGTCTATAAAATCCGCTACACCTCCCTGATACCGAAGTACATGTCAAACTACTTCCTTAACGTAAATGACCGCCATAACCACAACACCAGGGGGTGCTCCACTAACCACGTTAAACCCAGATTCCGAACTAACAAAGGTCTTAACTCATTCTCTTTCTATGCCACATCAATGTGGAATGCGCTCCCAACAGGTATAAAAGAAAGGGCATCTCTATCCTCCTTCAAAACCGCAATAAAAGTTCACCTCCAGGCAGCTACAACCCTAAACTAACACCCTCCCCGGATTGTTAATAATCAAATGTAAACAATCAAATGCAGATACGTTTTCTTTTTCTTATGCCTTCTGATCTCTCTCTCTCTCTCTCTCTCTCTCTCTCTCTCTCTCTCTCTCTCTCTCTATGTCCACTACTTGATGTCCACCCCCCCCCCCCACCCCCCCACCTCCACACCCCTGATTGTAAATAATGTAAATAATTCAATGTGATTATCTTGTGTGATGACTGTATTATGATGATAGTATATCTGATAGTATATATCTGTATCATGAATCAACTTAAGTGGACCCCGACTTAAACAAGTTGAAAAACTTATTCGGGTGTTACCATTTAGTGGTCAATTGTACGGAATATGTACTTCACTGTGCAACCTACTAATAAAAGTCTCAATCAATCAATCAATCAAAACCAAATGTGCTAGCGTCATGCTAATTTACATAAGATATGCCATAGACATGGTAGTGATTAGCATTAACAATTTTACATGGCAATTTCCACACCTCTAAATTTGTTAAAGGAAAAACACAACTAAGAAGGTGCGTAATAAGTCCTGGGTATGACGTTAATGTCCTGGGTATGACGTTAAACTACATCCAGGCATGAGATGGGAGGTTGTGTGTGGGGTTAGTGAGTCCCAACTAACGTCTATAAAATGCACACAAAGAACCGTTTGCACCTTCTCTTGTGACTGGCGGGCGGTCAGCGCCATAAAGCTGAGCGGGTCCCTGGGTAATTGGGGCACGGACAACCAACAGGACAGACTAAGTTCAACAGCCCAGTAAGGCAATTAGTCTAGGAGAAGGATCTCTGATATAAAATACCCCTTCCAACCCGCACCAAGCCAGCGTGGAAGGTGTAGGCTAATAACCAGCATGAAGAGTACGCCAAGAGAGATCGTTCACTATGGCAGAAACATGCTGAGGCTTTCGTCCAGCAGTGGACTGACAACGGCTGCTGCTGATGATGATGCTGATGACAAACACATTTTGTAGGACTCAACAAAGGACAAGACTGGCATTATTGCACTTAATGACAAAGACTACTTCTTGACTGCGGCAACACACCTAGGACAAATTGAAATGAACGCCTGCTTGCAAACGACACCCGCAAAGTGTCAGAGAACAAAAATAAAACATGTGAATATTGTCAAGTCCATTCTAGACTCTTCCATCCTGACCTGTAGAGCAGGCGCGATCCCAACGTTTACGTAAAGACTCGACAATAAAGCAAAATAAACATTAATTGTGCATAGATGTGCAGGAAAAGTAAAAATGGTCGCTAAGCAATGTCTTAAAAGGGGCCAGGGTGTAAATATTCTGATGATAATCCTGTACTGCAGTACTTCTAGTACGTGCTTTGGCGCCCTCTACCCAGTCCATGTGGTTCTACACCACTGGGCTGTTTTACTTCAAGTTACACATACACTAGATTGCCAAAAGTATGGTGTCCACCCATCCAAATGATGACAATCAGGTGTCCTCGCTCCTAAATATGGATATTCATTCATATTTATTGCTAACATAAAATTAACAGGTAAGATTTACATGTGTAAATATATCAATCAATCAATCAATGTTTATTTATATAGCCCTAAATCACAAGTGTCTCAAAGGGCTGTACAAGCCACAACGACATCCTCGGTACAGAGCCCACATACGGGCAAGGAAAAACTCACCCCAGTGGGACGTCAATGTGAATGACTATGAGAAACCTTGGAGAGGACCGCATATGTGGGTAACCCCCCCCCCCTCCCCCCTCTAGGGGAGACCGAAAGCAATGGATGTCGAGTGGGTCTGACATAATATTGTGAAAGTCCAACACATCAGCGAAAGTCCAGTCCATAGTGGGGCCAGCAGGAACCATCCCGAGTGGAGACAGGTCAGCAGCGTAGAGATGTCCCCATCTGATGGACAGGCTAGCGGTAAACCCCGGGTTGGGAGCAGAGTAGAAAAGAAAAGAAACGGCAGATCAACTGGTCTAAAAAGGGAGTCTATTTAAAAGCTAGAGTATACAAATGAGTTTTAAGATGAGACTTAAATGCTTCTACTGAGGTAGCATCTCTAACTTTTACCGGGAGGGCATTCCATAGTACTGGAGCCCGAATAGAAAACGCTCTATAGCCCGCAGACTTTTTTTGGGCTCTGGGAATCACTAATAAGCCGGAGTTCTTTGAACGCAGATCTCTTGCCGGGACATATGGTACAATACAATCGTCAAGATAGGCAGGAGCTTGACCGTGTAGTATTTTATACGTAAGTAGTAAAACCTTAAAGTCGCATCTTAGGTGCACAGGAAGCCAGTGCAGGTGAGCCAGTATAGGCGTAATATGATCAAACTTTCTTGTTTTTGTCAGAAGTCTAGCAGCCGCATTTTGTACCATCTGTAATCTTTTAATGCTAGACATAGGGAGGCCCGAAAACAAAACGTTACAGTAATCGAGACGAGATGTAACGAACGCATGGATAATGATCTCAGCATCGCTTGTGGACAAAATGGGACGCATTTTAGCGATATTACGGAGATGAAAGAAGGCCGTTTTAGTAACACTCTTAATGTGTGACTCAAACGAGAGAGTTGGGTGGAAGATAATACCCAGATTCTTTACAGAGTCTCCTTGTTTAATTGTTTGGTTGTCAAATGTTAAGGTGGTATTATTAAATAGATGTCGGTGTTGAGCAGGACCGATAATCAGCATTTCCGTTTTCTTAGCGTTGAGCTGCAAAAAGTTAGCGGACATCCATTGTTTAATTTCATTAAGACACGCCTCCAGCTGACTACAATCCGGCGTGTTGGTCAGCTTTAGGGGCATGTAGAGTTGGGTGTCATCAGCATAACAGTGAAAGCTAACAACGTATTTGCGTTCGATGTCACCTAGCGGCAGCATGTAAATACTAAAGAGTGCAGGGCCAAGAACCGAACCCTGGGGAACTCCGCACATTACCTTAACATAGTCCGAGGTCACATTGTTATGGGAGACGCACTGCATCCTGTCAGTAAGATAAGAGTTAAACCAAGACAAGGCTAAGTCTGACATACCAATACGCGTTTTGATACGCTGTAATAAAACATTATGATCAACAGTATCGAAAGCGGCGCTAAGATCAAGAAGCAGCAACATAGATGACGCATCAGAAGATCATTAGTCATTTTTGCGAGGGCTGTCTCCGTAGAGTGATTTGCCCTGAAACCGGATTGAAAAGGTTCACAGAGATTGTTAGACGCTAAGTGTTCATTTAGCTGCTGTGCTACAATTTTTTCGAGGATTTTCGAGATAAACGGAAGGCCGGTAGTTTACCATGAGGTCAGGATCGAGGTTAGGTCTTTTGAGTAGAGGATGAATAACCGCTTTTTTGAATGCTAGGGGAACAGTGCCAGAGGAAAGTGATAAGTTTATAATATTTAATACTGATGGACCTAATAATACAAAAAGCTCCTTGATAAGTTTCCCAGGAATTGGGTCAAGTAAACATGTTGTTTGTTTTGTCCCATTTACACATTTTGACAATTCCTCCAATGTTATTTCATCAAAGAGAGAGAAGCTATTTTGGAGGGCGGTATCCGTCGTATATACAGTCGTATTTGTGTTAATAGAACCCAGTTGTAGCTGAGATGCGTTGTCTTTAATCTCTTTTCTAATGACTTCAATTTTCTTATTAAAGAAATTCATTAAGTCATCTGCCGAGTGGGTGGAGCTACTGGGAGGAGTCCCTCGTTGGGTTAGCGATGCTACCGTACTAAACAGAAATATGTATCATAAAATAGTCATTGACACGCCATTTGTGTAGTTAATGAACTCAACCAGAGTAAACCAAATGCTAATGCTAACAAGCTAATGCTAAATCTGATGTTTGTGTTGTCGGCTAGAGATAAACAGTGACATGTATTATTGATATATTGTTATTTACAGATAAATACTGACATTATTATTCATATATTGCTATTTACAGATCAACTCTGACATTTATTATTTATATATTGTTATTTACAGATAATCACTGACACATATTTATGTCTTATTTACAGATAAACTGACATTTATTATTTATATATTGTTATTTACATTCAAACACTGACATTAATTATTCATATATTGTTATTTACAGATAAACACAGACATTTATTATGTATATATTATTTACAGTTAAACACTGACATTTATTATTGATTTATTGTTATTTACAGGTAAACACTTTTGACATTTATCATTAATATATTGTTATTTACAGATAAACACTGACATTTATTATGTATATATTGTTATTTACAGATAAATACTGACATTATTATCTATATATTGTTATTTACAGATCAACACTGACATTTATTATTTATATATTGTTATTTACAGATAATCACTGACACATATTTATGTATTATGTAAACACTGACATTTATTATTAATATATTGTTATTTACAGATAAACACTGACATTTATTATTAATATATTGTTATTTATAGATAAACACTGACCTTTATTATTTATATATTATTTACAAATAATCACTGACACATTTTTATATATTGTTATTTACAGATAATCACTGACATGTATTATTTATATATTGTTATTTACAGATAAACACTGACATTTATTATTAATATATTGTTATTTATAGATAAACACTGACCTTTATTATTTATATATTGTTATTTACAGATAATCACTGACACATATTTATGTATTATGTAAACACTGACATTTATTATTAATATATTGTTATTTACAGATAAGCACTGACATTTATTATTAATATATTGTTATTTACAGATCAACACTGACCTTTATTATTTATATATTGTTATTTACAGATAATCACTGACACATTTTTATATATTGTTATTTACAGATAATCACTGACATGTATTATTTATATATTGTTATTTACAGATAAACACTGACATTTATTATTAATATATTGTTATTTACAGATCAACACTGACCTTTATTATTTATATATTGTTATTTACAGATAATCACTGACACATATTTATGTATTATGTAAACACTGACATTTATTATTAATATATTGTTATTTACAGATAAACACTGACATTTATTATTAATATATTGTTATTTATAGATAAACACTGACCTTTATTATTTATATATTGTTATTTACAAATAATCACTGACACATTTTTATATATTGTTATTTACAGATAATCACTGACATGTATTATTTATATATTATTTACAGATAAACACTGACATTTATTATTAATATATTGTTATTTATAGATAAACACTGACCTTTATTATTTATATATTGTTATTTACAGATAAACACTAACATTTATTTATATATTTTTATTGACAGATAAACACTGACATTTATTATTAATATATTGTTATTTAAAGATAAACACTGACATTTATTATTAATATATTGTTATTTACAGAGAAACACTGACATGTATTATTTATACATTGTTATTTACAGTCAAACACTGACATTAATGATTCATATATTTTTTATTTACAGATAAACACTGACATTTATTATGTATATATTATTTACAGATAAACACAGACATATTATTAATATATTGTTATTTACAGATCACCACTGCCATTTATTATTTATATATTGTTATTTAAACATAATAACTGACATGTATTATTTATATATTGTTATTTACAGTCAAACACTGACAATTATTTATATATTGTTATTTACAGATAAACACTGAAATGTATTATTAATATATTGTTATTTATAGATAAACACTGAACTTTATTATTTATATATTTTTATTTACAGATAAACACTGACACATATTTATGTATTGTTATTGACAGATAAACACTGACCTTTATTATTTATATATTTGTATTTACAGATAAACACTGACATTTAATATTTATACATTGTTATTTACAGATAAACACTGACATTTATTATTTATATATTGTTATTTACAGATAAACACTGACCTTTATTATTGATATATTATTTACAGATAAACACTGACCTTTATTATTAATATATTGTTATTTACAGATAAACACTGACCTTTATAATTTATACATTGTTATTTACAGATAAACACTGACATTTATTATTAATCACTGACACATATTTATGTATTGTTATTGACAGAAACACCGACATGTATTATTCCTATATTGTTATCTATAGATAAACACTGACCTTTATTATTTATATATTTTTATTTAGATAAACACTGACATTTATAATTTATACATTGTTATTTACAGATAAACACTGACATTTATTATTAATAAATTGTTATTTACAGATAAACACTGACATGTATTTTTTATATATTGTTATTTACATTCAAACATTGACATGAATTATTCATATATTTTTATTTACAGATAAACACTGACATTTATTATGTATGTATTATTTACAGATAAACACAGGCATTTAATATGGATGTATTGTTATTTACAGGTAAACACTGACATTTATTATCAATATATTGTTATTTACAGATAAACACTGACATTTATTATTGTTAATTATATATTGTTATTTACAAATAATCATTGACACATATTTATGTATTGTTATTGACAAATAAACACTGACATGCATTATTTATATATTGTTATTTACAGATAAATACTGACATTTATTCAAATATTATTTACAGATAAACACAGACATTTAATATTGATTTATTGTTATTTACAGATAAACACTGAACTTTATTATTGTTATTTATATATTGTTATTTACAGATAATCACTGACACATATTTATATATTGTTATTGACAGATAAATACTGACATTTATTATTCAAATATTGTTATATACGAATAAACACTGACATGTTTTATGTATATATTATTTACAGATCAACACTGACATTTATTTATGTATTTTTATTTACAGATAAACACTGAAAGATATTTATGTATTGTTATTTATAGATAAACAATGACCTTTAAGACGTCAATAAACCTCTCAATCAAGCAAAAACCCTCCCCGACCAGCAGGGGGCGCCCACTCCCCGTGCACAACATCCGGGAGAGGACAATGTTTGTCACACACCTTCAAGGAGAAAAGAAACCACACGAAAAAAAACGTCTCCATAAGACCAATTATTTCCACAAACATAACTTTGATGGGCTGTATGTCGAATAAAGTGCACAATACACCTTATTTACACACGTCTGGTCACATTCAACACAGGAGCGGAGATGACGGCCAGCCTACCTCGTCACAGGCCGGAAGCGACTGGAGCAGACCGCGCGAAGGCAACCGGAACAGGAAATGACGTTCAC
Source organism: Entelurus aequoreus (assembly GCF_033978785.1). Lineage (NCBI taxonomy): Eukaryota > Metazoa > Chordata > Actinopteri > Syngnathiformes > Syngnathidae > Entelurus > Entelurus aequoreus. The sequence continues at coordinate 6,778,511 of NC_084735.1, forward strand.
GCCATGAAAATAAAATAAATAAATAAAATAGAGACCGCTTATAAACGGAACATTTAGGAACATAATATACATATTTATATATTAATATATACATAACATAATATACATATTATATATACATATATATATATATATATATATATATATATATATATATATATATATATATATATATATATATATATATATATATATATATATATATATATATATATATATATATATATATATATATATATATATATATATATATATATATATATATATATATATATACACACACATATTTGGAACACTAATTAATTATTGGTGAAATCAAAACAATTGAAATACTAACTAGTTCCACATGTGTGTGTTGTTTGTATTTGTGTGTCTGCTTGTGTGTGTTTGTGTACATGTGCACGCGTGTGTATGCCTGTGTGTGTTTGTGTACACATGCACGTGTGTGTATGCCTGTGTGTGTTTGTGTACACATGCACGTGTGTGTATGCCTGTGTGTGTTTGTGTACACATGCACGTGTGTGTATGCCTGCGTGTGTTTGTGTACATGTACATGTGTGTGTATGCCTTTGTGTGTTCGTGTACTTGTGCACGTGTGTGTATGCCTGTGTGTGTTTGTGTTCATGTGCACTTGTGTGTATGCCTGTGTGTGTTTGTGTACACGTGCGTGTATGCCTGTGTGTGTTTGTGTACACGTGCACATGTGTGTATGTCTGTGTGTGTTTGTGTACATGTGCACGTGTGTGTTTGCCTGTGTGTGTTTGTGTACATGTGCACGCGTGTGTATCCCAGTGTGTGTTTGTGTACATGTGCACGTGTGTGTGTATGCCTGTGTGTGTTTGTGTACATGTGCACATAAGTGTATGCGTGTGTGTGTTTGTGTACATGTGCATGGGTGTGCGTGATTGTTTGGTTTTGTTTTCATGTGCATATGTGTGTGTCTGTATGTCACTGTGTGCGGGTTTGCATGCGTTTGTGTTTTTGTATTTGTGTAGATGTGCGTGTGCGTGTATTTGTGTGCGTGTCTGAATGTGATTGTTGTGTGTGGGTTTGTGTGTACTTGTATGTCTGTGCGATTATTTGTGTGTGTGCCTGTGTGTGTGTTTTTTTGTATGTGTGTGTGTTTGCTTGCGTGGGTTCTAGATTTTGTGTGGTTCATGTGTGCGTGTGTCTGCCTGCACATGTGTACGTGTGTGGGTGTGCGTGTTTGTGTGTGCGTGTGAGTGTGTGTGTGCTTGTAGGTGTTTGTGTATTTGTGTGTCCGTGTGTGCGTGTATGTGACAGTGTGCGGGTTTGTGTGCATTTGTGTGTATACGTATGTTTGTGTGATTGTTTGTGTGTGTGTTTGTGTGTGTGTGTGTGTGTGTGGGTACATGTGTTTGTGTGTGCACATGTGTGTGTTTGTGTATATGTGTGCCTGTGTGTGTCTGTATGTGACAGTGTGTGGGGTTGCATGCATTTGTGTGTGTTTGTGTGTGTATGTACGTCTGTGCAATTTTTTGTGTGTGTGTGCGTGCATTAGTGTGTGTGTTTGTGTGTGTGCATGTGTGTGTTTGTGTATTTGTGAGACAGTGTGTAATTTTGCGTGCGTTTGTGTATATGTAGGTTTGTGCAATTGTTTGAGTGCGTGTGTTTGCGTTTTTGTATTTGTGTGTGTGTGGATGTGTGTGCGTGTCTGTGTGCGTGTGTCTGTGCAAGTGTGTTTGTATTTGTGTGCGTGTGTGGATGTGTGTGTGTGTCTGTGCGCGTGTCAGTGCAAGTGTGTTTGTGTGCGTGTGGTTGTGTTTTTGTGTGTGTTCTGTGTTTGTGTGCATGTGTGTGTTTGTGTACATGTCTGTGTTTGTGTACGTGTTTGTGTGTGTCTGCCTGTGTGTGTCTGTGCATGTGTTTGTGTGTGTGTGTGTAGGTGTGTGTTTGTGTACGTGTGTGTGTGTTTTCCCTAGTGTGTTTGTATACATGTGTGTGTCTGTGCATGTGTTAGTGTACATGTCTGTGTTTGTGTACGTGTGTGCGTGTGTGTCTGCCTGTGTGTGTTTGTGTACATGTGTGTGTGTGTGTGCATGTGTTTGTGTGTGCACACGTGTGTGTTTGTGTATTTGTGTGCCTGTGTGTGTCTGTATGTGACAGTGTGTGGGTTTGCGTGCGTTTGTGTGTATATGCAATTGTTTGCGTGTGTGTGCGTGCATTAGTGTGTGTGTGTTTCTGTGTGCATATGTGTTTAAATGTGTACTTGTTTGTGTGTGTGCATGTGTGTGTTTGTGTATTTGTGAGGCAGTGTGTGAGTTTGCGTGCGTTTGTGTGTATATGTAGGTCTGTGCAATTGTTTGTGTGTGCGTGTGTTTGGGTTTTTGTATTTGTGTGCGTGTGTGTGTCTGTGCAAGTGTGTTTGTATTTGTGTGCCTGCGTGGATGTGTGTGTATGTCTTTGTGCGCGTATCAGTGAAAGGTTGTTTTGTGTGCGTGTGGTTGTGTTTTTGTGTGTTTCGTGTGTGTGTGCATGTGTTTGTGTACATGTCTGTGTTTGTGTACGTGTGTGTGTGTGTCTGCCTGTGTGTGTTTGTGTACACGTGTGTGCATGTGGTTGTGTTTTTGTGTGTGTGTGTGTGCAGGGGTGTGTTTGTGTATTTCACAACGGATATATATCTGCGACTTATACTCCAGTGCGTCTTATATATGGCAACATTCTCCACAACATTGTCCAGTTTCAAGTCCTTCACAATAAGACTATTAGCTTATGAGTTATGGATAATGTTCACTTCTAACAAGTCCTACATTTTCCTGTTTTGGTCCCGATCTTGTCTTTGAACCGGCCATCCATCCATCCATCTTAAACTGCTTATCCGGACTGGGGTTGCGGGGACAACAGCTCCAGCAAAGACCCCCAGACTTCCCTCTCCAAAGCAACATTAGCAACTTCCTCCTGGGGGATCCCGAAGCGTTCCCAGGCCAGAGAGGAGATGTAACCCCCCCATCTGGTCCTTGGCCTGCCCCGGGGTCTCCTCCTAGTGGGACGTGCAACGAGGACCTACCTAGGGAGACGCTCGTGAGGCATCCGCACGAGATGCCCGAACCACCTAAACTGGCTCCTTTCCAGGCGAAGGAGCAGCGGCTCTACTCCGAGTCTCTCTCGGGTGACTGAACCTCTCACACTATCTCTAAGGGAGATGCCAGCCACCTTTCTGAGGAAACTCATTTCGGCTGCTTGTATCCGCCATCTTATTCTATCGGTCATGACCCACACTTCATGACCATAGGTGAGAGTAGGAATGTAGATAGCTCGGTAGACCGAGAGCTTTGCCTTCTGGCTCAGCTCTCGTTTCGTCACAACAGTGCGGCAGAGAGACTGCAATACTGCCCCATCTGCGCCGATTCTCCGGCTGATTTCCTTCTCCATCTTTCCCTCACTCGTGAACAAGTCTCTGAGATACTTCAACTCCTCCACTTCTCACCCTATCTCCAAGGGAGATGCCGACCACCCTTCTGAGGAAACTCATCCGCGATACAAGCAAGCGGTCAGTGTCCGCCCTGAGATCGGTAGGTCGTGAGTTCAAACCCCGGCCGAGTCATACCAAAGACTATAAAAAGGGGACCCGTTACCTCCCTGCTTGGCACTCAAGGGTTGGAATTGGGGGTTAAAGGCCTACTGAAATGATTTTTTTTTATTTAAACGGGGATAGCAGATCCATTCTATGTGTCACACTTGATCATTTCGCGATATTGCCATATTTTTGCTGAAAGGATTTAGTAGAGAAAATCGACGATAAAGTTCGCAACTTTTGCTCGCTGATAAAAAAAAGCCTTGCCTGTAGCGGAAGTAGCGTGACGTCACAGGAGCTAGTATTCCTCACAATTCCCCGTTGTTTACAATGGAGCGAGAGAGATTCGGACCGAGAAAGTGACGATTACCCCATTAATTTGAGCGAGGATGAAAGATTCGTAGATGAGGAACGTTACAGTGAAGGACTTGAGAGGCAGTGATGGACGTATCTTTTTTCGCTCTGACCGTAACTTAGGTACAAGCTGGCTCATTGGATTCCACACCCTCCTTTTTCTATTGTGGATCACGGATTTGTATATTAAACCACCTCGGATACTATATCCTCTTGAAAATGAGAGTCGAGAACGCAAAAAAGGACATTCAGTGCCTTTTATCTCCACGACAATACATCGGCGAAATGCTTTAGCTACGAGCTAACGTGATAGCATCGTGCTTTAACTGCATATAGAAACAAAAAAATAAACCCCTGACTGGAAGGATAGATAGAAAATCAACAATACTATTAAACCGTGGACATGTAAATACACGGTTAATGCTTTCCAGGCTGGCGAAGGTTAACAATGCTGTGCTAACGACGCCATTGAAGCTAACTTAGCAACTTAGCAACGGGACCTCACAGAGCTATGCTAAAAACATTAGCTCTCCACCTATGCCAGCCAGCCCTCATCTACTCATCAACACCCGTGCTCACCTGCGTTCCAGCGATCGGCAGAAGGACGAAGGACTTCACCCGATGCGTTTGGCGGCCCGGAGACGTAGGAAGTCAAGGTGAGGTCGGCGGCTAGCGCGGCTAGCGCTCCAACAAAGTCCTCCTGGTTGTGTTGCTGTAGTCCGCTGCTAATACACCGATCCCACCTACAACTGTCTTCTTTGCAGCCTTCATTGTTCATTAAACAAATTGCAAAAGATGTCCAGAATACTGTGGAATTATGAAATGAAAACAGAGCTTTTTGTATAGGATTCTACGGGTACCATAACTTCCGTTACTCTGACTTCGTCACGCGCATACGTCATCATACCGCGACGTTTCAGCCGGATATTTCCCGGGAAGTTTTAAAAGTCACTTTATAAGTTAACCCGGCCGTATTGGCATGTGTTGCAATGTTAAGATTTCATCATTGATATATAAACTATCAGACTGCGTGGTCGCTAGTAGTAGGTTTCAGTAGGCCTTTAAATCACCAAAGAGGGTGATCAAGGGTGATGGGGCAAATGCAGAGGATCATTTCACCACACCTAGTGTGTGTGTGACAATCATTAAAAAGAGGAAAGAGAGAGGAAATATGTAGTGTCTCAACTCTCTTCCAAAGTTTGACAAGTGTTATTCTGTGACAAGCCCTGCTAAACCTCACCCAGCTGTTCAACTTTCCAAACATCGTCTCTTTAATTGTGTCCACTAGGAGAAGCTGTCTGCATGGGGGTGTGAAAACATTGGATGGAGCAATAGAAAAAATTTGGTGTGGTTTGCACGTTCTCCCCCGGGTTCCCTCCGGGTACTCCGGCTTCCTCCCACCTCCAAAGACATGCACCTGGGGATAGGTTGATTGGCAACACTAGTGTGTGAATGTGAGTGTGAATGTTGTCTATCTGTGATGAGGTGGACACTTGTCCAGGGTGTACCCCGCCTACCGCCCGAATGCAGCTGAGATAGGCTCCAGCACCCCCCCGCGACTCCGAACGGGAGGCAGAAGGCGGTGTACACCCGGGCCAAGTCGTCACCCCATCGCAGGGCCACCACAGACAGACAACATTCACACACTAGGGACCAAATATCTTTTCAATTATTTCTCGCTCAACAGCTTACATGACGCACAGGATTAATTGACGAAGCGTGTACAAATTCCTGCTCTCCAGCACACGCCCGCGTGAACCCATGATGTTTTCACATCACTCACTGAAAGGTGTGTCCATCAGCACATGACTTGTTTATTATTGGCATCTTTCATAATAGTACCATGACTGGTGTAGGTAGAAAGAGTTGGCGTCAGTCAGGCTGGTATCAGATCTAAGATGGCACAGTTTCAGTTGTTCTTGATTGCTTTGATGTGCTTCAAGAAACTGGAATCCATTCAGTTTTCATCGTCCATATCTCAGCAGAGCGAACAATATATTTGACACATTTTCATCATCATGGCTCTGATTGAAACGATACTGTTTTAGCAATGCCAACCAAACAAGAAGCGTTCTGTTACTCTTCTGATACAGAAACCTTCTACTGTATCTCAGTTTGAAGCTCAGATTTCATGGTCAAGGGTTTGTATTTGCATTGTATATACATTTTATTTATAAGGGAAATGCTAAAATATGTGTCCGGGACAGCGCCCCCCCTAGGCGGATGAGCCTGTCGGACCGAACCCCTATCGCACAGGTCCTGGAAGCCCTAAGTACATGGGTGGAATCAGTTCCAGGATTTTATTTACAGTTGGTACAAAATGCGGCTGCTAGACTTTTGACAAGAACAAGAAAGTTTGATCATATTACGCCTATACTGTATATACCTTTATATACATACCTATATACTGTATATATACAGTATATACCTATACTGGCTATCCTGCACTGGCTTCCTTTGCACTTAAGATGCGACTTTAAGGTTTTACTACTTACGTATAAAATACTTAAAGGTCTTGCTCCATCCTATCTTGATGATTGCATTGTACCATATGTCCCCGTTCTAAGAGCTCCGGCTTATTAGTGATTCCCAGAGCCCAAAAACAGTCAGCGGGCTATAGAGCGTTTTCCATTCGGGCTCCAGTACTCTGGAATGCCCTCCCGGTAACAGTTAGAGATGCTACCTCAGTAGAAGCATTTAAGTCCCATCTTAAAACTCATTTGTATACTCTAGCCTTTAAATAGACCCCCCTTTTGGACCAGTTGATCTGCCGTCTCTCTTTTCTGCTCTGCCCCCCTCTCCTGCTTGGAGAGGTTATCAGGTGACCACAGATGTTCAAAGTCGGGACCTGGGGTGGACCACTCATCTGTGCATCAGTTGGGGACGTCTCTGCGCTGCTGACTTGTCTCCACTGAAGATGATCTCCTGCTGGCCCCACTATGGACTGGACTCTCACACTATTAACCAGATCCACTATGGACTGGACTCTCACACTATTAACTAGATCCACTCGACGTCCATTGCACCGGTCGCCCGGGGGGGGGGTCCCCACATCCCCTACAAGGTTTCTAATTGTATCCCATTGGGTTGAGTTTTTTCTTGCCCTCATGTGGGATCTGAGCCGAGGATATCGTTGTGGCTTGTGCAGCCCTTTGAGACACTTATGATTTAGGGCTATATAAATAAACTTTGATTTTGATTTATTTATAAGGGAAATGCTCAAATATGTGTCTGGGAATGCGTCCCCTTGGCAGACAAGCATGTCGAGATGAGCCCCTGTCGCTCAAGTCCTGGAAGCCCTAAGTACATGGGTGGAATCAGTTCCAGGATTTTATTTACAAAGGAAATGCTAAAACGTGTCCGAGACAGCGCCCCCCCCCCCCTAAGCGGACAAGCGTGTCGGGATGAGCTCCTGTCGCTCAGGTCCTGGAAGCCGTCAGAAATGAGGACCGGGCCGGGCCGGGCTGGGGAAATTTGTCAAAATTGTGTCCCAAAATAGCTCACTTAGTCTCGGACACATTTCCTGATGATTCAGCCTCTCAAATCATGGGGCACCTCATGGCGTGGTAAAGGCGTTTTGGTCAACCGGGAAAAAAACAACAAAATCAAAAGAGGGTAAAACCTTTTACCTACTTCTATTTTATACTTGGGAAACATTTTAGAGAAAGGCTGATTTTTTACAGTACAGTACAAAATGAAAGTAGGTAAGTTGTCTTACCTACTCCCATTTTTGACATTTTTCTATTTTTTCCACATTTTTGCCTGTTTTTGCCTTTTTCTTCCCGGCTCCCCTGTGAGTCATCCTGGGTTGGTTTTATTTTCATTTTGGCTCTTCCCGGGACTTGTGGTAGTCATTCCCTGGGAGGGAATTTTGACCATTTTGACAATTTTTCCACATTTTGGCCTGTTTTTGCCCTTTTCTTCCCGGCTCCCCTGTGAGTCATCCCTTGATTGATTGATTGAAACTTTTATTAGTAGATTGCACGGTATCAATCAATCAATCAATCAATCAATCAATGTTTATTTATATAGCCTAAATCACAAGTGTCTCAAAGGGCTGCACAAGCCACAACGACATCCACGGTTCAGCGCCCACATAAGGGCAAGGAAAAACTCACAACCCAGTGGGACGTCGATGAGAATGACTATGAGAAACCTTGGAGAGGACCGCATATGTGGGTGACCCCCCCCCCCCCCCCCCCCCCAGGGGAGACCGAATGCAATGGACGTCAAGTGGGTCTGACATAATATTGTGAAAGTCCAGTCCATAGTGGATCTAACATAATAGTGAGAGTCCAGTCCATAGTGGATCTAACATAATAGTGAGAGTCCAGTCCATAGTGGATCCAACATAATAGTGAGAGTCCAGTCCATAGTGGGGCCAGCAGGAGACCATCCCGAGCGGAGAGGGGTCAGCAGCGCAAAGATGTCCCCAACTTTAAGGTTTTACTACTTACGTATAAAATACTACACGGTTTAGCTCCAGCCTATCTCGCCGATTGTATTGTACCATATGTCCCGACAAGAAATCTGCGTTCAAAGAACTCCGGCTTATTAGTGATTCCCAGAGCCAAAAAAAAGTCTGCGGGCTATAGAGCGTTTTCTATTCGGGCTCCAGTACTCTGGAATGCCCTCCCGGTAACAGTTAGAGATGCTACCTCAGTAGAAGCATTTAAGTCCCATCTTAAAACTCATTTGTATAATCTAGCCTTTAAATAGACCCCCTTTTTTTAGACCAGTTGATCTGCCGTTTCTTTTCTTCTCTCCTCTTCTCCCCTGTCCCTTGCGAGGGGGAGTTGCATAGGTCCGGTGGCCATGGATGAAGTGCTGGCTGTCCAGAGTCGGGACCCTGGGTGGACCACTAGCCTGTGCATCGGTTGGGGACATCTCTGCGCTGCTGACCCGTCTCTGCTCGGGATGGTTTCCTGTTGGCCCCGCTGTGGACTGGACTCCCGCTGATGTGTTGGATCCACTGTGGACTGGACTTTCACAATGTTATGTCAGACCCACTCGACATCCATTGCTTTCGGTCTCCCCTAGAGGGGGGGGGGGGGGGTTACCCACATATGCGGTCCTCTCCAAGGTTTCTCATAGTCATTCACCGACGTCCCACTGGGGTGAGTTTTTCCTTGCCCGTATGTGGGCTCTGTACCGAGGATGTCGTTGTGGCTTGTACAGCCCTTTGAGACACTTGTGATTTAGGGCTATATAAATAAACATTGATTGATTGATTGAACCGATGCACAGGCGAGCGGTCCACCCCGGGTCCCGACTCTGGACAGCCAGCACTTCATCCATGGCCACAGTACAGTACATATTCTGTACAATTGACCACTAAATGGTAACACCCGAATACGTTTTTCAATTTGTTTCAATCGGGGTCCACGTTAATCAATTCATGGTAATCCCGGGAAGTATTTTTGACATTTTTCACATTTTGGCTCTTCCCGGGAATTTTGTAATACTTTATGCACCTCAATGACCCATTCACACATCAGGACCAAGGTGAGTGAAGGGTCTTGCCCGAGGACACAGCGGGACAAGACTAGGGTGGCAGAAGCGTGACTGATTCGAATCAGGAACCCTGTAGTTCCTGGCCAGGCTGCTCTACCATCTGAGCAACCCTGCCCAGAAGCTTCAATTAGCAAGAAGTCTTAAACGATGCGATGTTCTTTGGCACAGAACACAACAGAATACGTCTAGGTGAGGCAAGTTTATTTACAGAGCACAATTCATAAACGGCAATTCAAAGCGCTGTGCAGAAAATGACAATAATCCTAAAAATAAATAACAGGGTACAGTGTAGATACAAATATTTCAGTTCTGGTATGCACAATAAAATACAAGTGTCAGCCTGGATTTGAACATTGCCAACGTCAAGGCCTATCTCACATCTTCTGGAAGATTTTAGGAGCATAAAAGTGGAAAACAGCGCCACCACGTTTGGTCCTGACTGTGGGCAACAGCAGGAGACCACTCTCTGAGGTTCTCAGAGCTGGAGATGGTTCCTATGGTTCTAACATGCCAACAGGAGACCACTCCTCGTGGTTCTCAGAGCTGGAGATGGTTCATATGGTTCTAACATGTCAAAACTATTCTGATTCTGATTCTGACTTGAGCAGCGGCATTCTGGATGTACTGCAGCTGCTTTACAGCGGGTTTAGAGAGCCCAATCAGAAGACCATTACAATAGTCTAACCTGCTAGACACAAAGACATGGATTAGTCTTTCTAAATCTGGTTTAGACAATATTCCTCTGATGTTTTTCAGGTGGTTCAAAGCTGCGGATGGTATTGACTTAATGTGGCTGATAAAGTTCGAGTCCCAGTCCATTATTACTCCTAGATTTCTGGGGCCGTACTTATCAAGCTTCTTAGAGTGCCATTTTACACTTAAGTCCTGAGAATTTGCGAAATTTAGTCCTACTCTCAAACTTAAGAATAAAAGCTTTTTATCAACGTTCTTAAGTCTAAGAATCACTCCTACTCTCCACGATATTTAAGAGACCTTCAGAGGTGTCTTAAGTGGTTAGGAGTTGCCAGCAGGGGATGGCACTGAGGCGAGAGAGACGTGCGCGAACGTTCAGGGAGCGGAACGATGTCCTGGATTTGTTTGATGACGAGCAGCTGATCAAACGGTATCGTTTAGACAGAGAGGGTGTTATTTTTGTCACAGATTTAATACTTTTCGATTCCTTGTTGATTTCTGCATGTGTCTGCAGTGGGCTAGTATATATAGAGCCACCCACACCAGTTTCAAATTAGTTGCCTAATTAATGAATTGGAAAGAAAATGTTATGACAGTAGCGTATGTGTGTGGCCGTGAGGTGAGTGACGTCAGTGAGTGTGTGGGCGATAGAAGAGAGGGAGCGGTAGCGTGAGTGCCGGCGGGGACTAGTTTGTTTTGTATTATTTTGTAGTTTATTGTCAAAATATACACTCCCATTGTCCACTTAAATATTTCCAAGATATTTCTTTATTCTTAGACAACGGATTCCCTTCCGTGATTGGTCATTTCTATGGACACAGAAATGACGTCACCTAAAATTCCATTTACGGCACATAGTAATGTCGTAATTCAGCTCTGAGTGTGACACTTAAGATTCAGTCCTACACTTCGCTGAAAGTGTGAGTAAGACGCTTGGTAACTAACTTTTAAGTGCAGCTTTCAGCGAATAATTTATTTACTCTTAAGTCAACTCTTAGCAGACTTCTTAGGAGTAATTCTAAGAAGCTCGATAAGTACGGCCCCTGGTTATTAGGTTTCAGTGAGCGGGTCCCAAGCTGACTAATAATAGTTCCCCGTTGCTTTGCGGGCCAAAGACAATGATCTCAGTTTTGTCTGGGTTTAGCTGAAGAAAATAGTTTGGCATCCGCACACTGATCTGTTCCATGCAGCGACAAAGTGAGTCAACAGACTGGCGTTCACCTGTCGTCAGTGAAACGTAGATCTGAGTGTCATCTGCCTAGTTTGTGCTAGGACAAATCGAAGCTGCATAACAGCTGGAGACAAGTTGCAGCTTGTACAAGTCGAACAATAGGCGTCCCAAAATCCAGCCCTGAGGAACGCCACAGGTCATAGCCATTTGCTCAGTGACACAGTTACTAATTCCAACAAAAAATGTCCTGTGATCAAGATAATAATAATAATAATAATAATAATAATCATGGATTATGTAGCGCTTTTCTAGAGCAAAGCACTTCACAGAGTTTAGTTTAGTTTATTTTTTCTTCGGTCAGTGGTCAACAAAATAAACAGTTTTACATAAACAAACAGTTGTACACTCATAAATTGACAATGTTGCGGACCGAAAGGGTTTAGGCTGAAGTTGAACACTTACCTTCCTGCTGGCCCCACTATGGACTGGACTCTCACACTATTAACTGTTACTAGATCCACTATGGACTGGACTCTCACACTATTAACTGTTACTAGATCCACTATGGACTGGACTCTCACACTATTAACTAGATCCACTATGGATTGGACTCTCACACTATTAACTAGATCCACTGAGGACTGGACTCTCACACTATTAACTAGATCCACTATGGATTGGACTCTCACACTATTAACTAGATCCACTGAGGACTGGACTCTCACACTATTAACTAGATCCACTATGGACTGGACTCTCACACTATTAACTAGATCCACTCGACGTCCATTGCACCGGTCACCCGGGGCCCAAAAAAAGTCTGCGGGCTATAGAGCATTTTCTATTGGGGCTCCAGTACTCTGGAATGCCCTCCCGGTAACAGTTAGAGATGCTACCTCAGTAGAAGCATTTAAGTACCATCTTAAAACTAATTTGTATACTCTAGCCTTTGAATAGACCCCCCTTTTAGACCAGTTGATCTGCCGTTTCTCCCGGGGCACAGATTCGGTGACCACAGATGATGCGCTAGCTGTCCAAAGTCGGGACCCAGGGTGGACAGCTCATCTGTGCATCAGTTGGGGGCGTCTCTGTGCTGCTGACCTGTCTCCACTCAAGATGATCTCCTGCTGGCCCCACTATGGACTGGACTCTCACACTATTATGTTAGATCCACTATGGACTGGACTCTCACACTATTATGTTAGATCCACTATGGACTGGACTCTCACTATTATGTTAGATCCACTATGGACTGGACTCTCACTATTATGTAAGATCCACTATGGACTGGACTCTCACTATTATGTTGGATCCACTATGGACTGGACTCTCACACTATTATGTTAGAGCCACTATGGACTGGACTCTCACAATATTATGTTAGATCCACTATGGACTGGACTCTCACACTATTATGTTAGATCCACTATGGACTGGACTCTCCCACTAATAACTAGAGCCACTATGGACTGGACTCTCACTATTATGTTGGATCCACTATGGACTGGACTCTCCCACTAATAACTAGAGCCACTATGGACTGGACTCTCACTATTATGTTAGATCCACTATGGACTGGACTCTCACACTAATAACTAGATCCACTATGGACTGGACTCTCACTCATAGCCATTGCACCGGTCGTGATTTAGGGCTATATAAGAAAACATTGATTGATTGATTGATTAAATGTGTGATTGGAACTGGAACATTTTAAGGAATCATCCAAGCTGTTCCACAGATGAACCCCCCTGACAGAAACACATCTACTTTTTAAGCTCGTTCTTATGTTTGCTTTCTGGAAGACAGCTGAACCTCTGAGGTCGTAGGGACTCTCCCTGTAGACACCCAGGCAGCATGTGGCTACCCAACCCAACCCTAACTCCTAACCCTGTGGTGGGGACTAAAGCCTGATTGGAAGGTATCAAGCCTGATTGGAAGGTATCAAACACTTTGTTCAACAGGAGAAAGTCACTAAGCTGTTCGTGTACAACTTTTTCTAGGACTTCGCCCAAAAATGGCAGGTTTGATACGAGCCGATAGTTCTTCAGTGCTGTGGCATCAAGACTGCTCCTCTATAGGAGGGGCTTAATGACAGCAGTTTTTAAGGCCTTTGGAAATGTTCCAGTCGGAAGTGAGATATTAACTAGACAGACTTTAGAAATCTAGTGGGTCACTCATCAAGACAGCATGTTGATGGACTCAGACTGTACTTTTCGAGTCTTTTGTCAGTATCAGCTTTAACTGCCAACTGGCTGAGGAGTAGCTACTGTACTTGTTTTCCAGGAACTATTGCATTTTAAATGGCTTGAACTTTAGCATGAAGTCATTTTGCAAACTAATTACCCTTTGATGTAGAAATGAGGTCGATTGGAAGTGAAATTGGAGAGGTTGGACCCGAGAGTTGTTACTACAGTTTGGTATGATTTCCAAAACATATTTTCCATGTTTAAACACATTGAACTTTTCTTTCTAAAGCTCATAATGAACTCAGAGTTGACTTGCGCCATTTCCGTTGGGCTCTGCGGCACTCCCATTTCTGTGCCCAGACCGTGTCTTCATTTCCCCATGGTGTCTTTTGCCGACTCTTAACCATTCCAACCTTGACAGGAACAATGGTAACTAAGACATTTCTGACACTTGATGTGTACGAGTTCAAGAGATCCTCAAAATTAACATGGGGTTGGTATCAAACCTGGAGGTGTACAAGTACCCCGGAGTCTTGTTCACGAGTGAGGGAAGAGTGGATCATGAGATCGACAGGATCTCGGATCGGTGTGGCATCTTCAGTATCGATCCGTTGTGGTGAAAAAGGAGCTGAGCCGGAAAGCAAAGCTCTCAATTTACCGGTCGATCTACGTTCCCATCCTCACCTATGGTCAAGAGCTTTGGGTTATGACCGAAAGGACAAGATCACGGGTACAAGCGGCCGAAATGAGTTTCCTCCGCCCTCTCCCTTAGAGATAGGGTGAGAAGCTCTGTCATCCGGGAGGAGCTCAAAGTAAAGCCGCTGCTCCTCCACATCGAGAGGAGCCAGATGAGGTGGTTCGGACATCTGGTCAGGATGACACCCGAACGCCTCCCTAGGGAGGTGTTTCGGGCACGTCCGACCGGTAGGAGGCCACGAGGAAGACCCAGGACATGTAGGGAAGACTATTTCTCCCGGCTGGCCTGGGAACGCCTCGGGATCCCCCGGGAGGAGCTGGATGAAGTGGCTGGGAAGAGGGAAGTCTGGGCTTCCTTCCGACCTCGGATAAGCGGAAGAAGATGGATGGATGGATGGTGTTTTCAAACCTAATCATTTCACACAAACTGTGTGCGTACGCTATCATTTATGAGTCTTCCCCTAACAACCGCAGACCCAACTGTTGGTTTGGGTCTAACAGACACCCAGAAACGATCCGATAAAGCAGCAACGACAACATTCACGTTTGGAATATCAAGACCCTTAGAAGTGATCAAGTTAAGAGTGTGCCTCCTGCTGTGGGTGGGCTCGTTTACATGCTGAGTTAGACCAAACATGCCTGTCATTGGCTACATCCACATGCACATTTAGGTTCACTGTGACGCCCAAATAGGTGTGTGCGGGTGTCATTGGCATTTGTCATTGTCCCTTTCACAATGGCACGCGCTTCACACCCTGAATTGTTTTAGTTGCATTATTGAATGTATTTACTGTTCAGAAGGTAAAGAACCCGCCATTGGACACAGGCGGATTAGAAAGGATTTGAGGAAGACAAAAAGAAGCGAAGCAAGATGACAAAATTCAGTTGAGTCACTTTATTGCGGGCAGGCAGCACGGGACAAAAGATAAAAAAAACAACAAACTAACCACGAGAACCGGTGTTTTCACAGGTCATGTCTTCTCAGCGTGTGCTCACATCCTGTTAGTGCACATAGATTTAAATGACAGTATTTTACAGACACCCTAGTTATGAAAAACATTTCATCTTACACATTTTTTTTTGGACCAGAAGTGTTGACAAAGGGATTGGGGCCTATCTACTTTTACTGGGAAAATACCTGAATATCCCAAAATACCTCAAAAAGGACCATCATCTCCTCCAAGTCATACCCCAGATAATCCCAGGGTCCCAAAGAACCACACAAAGAACCATCTTCCACTTGAAAGTCCTCAAATTTGTTTCGCTGACGACCTCAAATAGTCCCAAGGTCTCAGAGTACCCCAGAAAAGACTCTCTTCCCCCTAAAGTCCCAGAACGCCCAAACTAGTTCCAGTCTCTCATAGTACCACAAAAAGGACCACCTTACCTTCCCCGTCAAGGTCCCAAAATAGTCCCAATGTCACAAAGTACCCCGACAAGGACGATATTCCCCCTAAAAGCCCTGAATAATTGAAAATAGTCCCAATGTCTCAAAGTACCTTAGAAAGGACCATCTTAATGACTCGACATAGTTCCAATGTCCCACATTACCCCACAAAGACCATCTTTGACTCAAATGTCCTAAAGGATCTCATAGTCTCAAAGTTCCAGAGGACCCCAGAAAGAACGGTCTTCCCCCTGACTGTCCTAGAAAACCCATAATAGTCCCAGTGTCCCAGAGTACCCTAAAATGACCCCCTTAAGGACGCAAATTAGTCCCAAGGTCCCAAAGTACCCAAACAAGGACCGTATTGTGCCTAAAAATCCTGAATGATTGCAAATAGTACCAATGTCTCTAAGTGGCCTAAAAAAGACCACCTTGCCCTTTAAGGACCCAACATCGCTTTAATGTCCCAAAGTACCCCACAAAGGACCATCTTCCACTTAAAAGTCCCAAAGGACTTCAAATAATCCCAAAGTCCCAGAGGACCTCAGAAAGGACCATATTTCCCTTACAGGTCCCAGAAGACCTAAAATAGTCCCAGTGTCTCAAAGTATCACAAAAAGGACCGTCTTCTCCCTTAAGGAACCAAAATAGTGACAATGAACCAAAGTACCCCCCCAAAAAACCATCTTCCCCTAAAAGTATCAAAGGCCCCCCAAAAGTCCCAACGTCCCAAAGTAACCCAACAAGGACCATGTTCCCCCTAGTAGTCCTGAATGATTGCAAACAGTTCCAATGTCTCAAAGTATCTTAAAGATGACCAACTTCCCCTTCAGCAAACAAAATAGTTCCAATGTCTCAAAGTATCCCACAAAGGACCATCTACCCCTTAAAAGTCCCAAAGCACCTCAAATAGTCTCAAGTTCACAGAGGACCCCAGAAAGGACTCTCTTCCCCCTAAAGGTCACAGAAGACCCAAAATAGTCCCAGTGTCCCAAAGTACCACAAAAAGGATCGTCTTCCCCCTTCATGACCCAAAATAGTCTCGAGGTTCAAACTACCCCAACAAGGACCATATTCCCTCTAAAAGTTCTGAATGATTGTGAATAGTTCCAATGTCTCAAAGTACCCCACAAAGGACCATCTTCCACTTAAAAGTCCCAAAGGACTTCAAATAATCCCAAAGTCCCAGAGGACCTCAGAAAGGACCATATTTCCCTTACAGGTCCCAGAAGACCTAAAATAGTCCCAGTGTCTCAAAGTATCACAAAAAGGACCGTCTTCTCCCTTAAGGAACCAAAATAGTGACAATGAACCAAAGTACCCCCCAAAAAACCATCTTCCCCTAAAAGTATCAAAGGCCCCCCAAAAGTCCCAACGTCCCAAAGTAACCCAACAAGGACCATATTCCCCCTAGTAGTCCTGAATGATTGCAAACAGTTCCAATGTCTCAAAGTATCTTAAAGATGACCAACTTCCCCCTTCAGCAAACAAAATAGTTCCAATGTCTCAAAGTATCCCACAAAGGACCATCTACCCCTTAAAAGTCCCAAAGCACCTCAAATAGTCTCAAGTTCACAGAGGACCCCAGAAAGGACTCTCTTCCCCCTAAAGGTCACAGAAGACCCAAAATAGTCCCAGTGTCCCAAAGTACCACAAAAAGGATCGTCTTCCCCCTTCATGACCCAAAATAGTCTCGAGGTTCAAACTACCCCAACAAGGACCATATTCCCTCTAAAAGTTCTGAATGATTGTGAATAGTTCCAATGTCTCAAAGCATCCCACAAAGGACCATCCACCCCTTAAAAGTCCCAAAGGACCTCAAATAGTCCCAAGGTCCCAGAGGACCCCAGAAAGGACCATCTTGCCCCTGAAGGTCCCAGAAGACCTAAAATAGTCCCAGTGTCTCAAAGTACCACAAAAAGGACCATCTTCTCCCTTGAGGAACCAAAATAGTGACAATGTCTCAAAGTACCCCAAAAAGGACCACCTCCACCTAAAAGTGTCAAAGGCCCCCTAAAAGTCTCAAGGTCCCAAAGTACCCCAACAAGGACCATGTTCCCCCTAAAAGTTCTGAATGATTGTGAATAGTCCCAATGTCTCAAAGTATTTTAAAGAAGACCGTCTATCCCCCTTAAGGACCCATTATAGTCTTAGTGTCCGAAAGTACCCCATAAAGGACCATCTTCCCCTTGAGGTCCCATAGGACAACAAATAGTCTAACGTCCTAAAGTACCCCAACAATGACCTTCTTTCCCCTTAAAGATCCAAAATAGTCCCCACGTCTCAAAGTACCACAAAAAGGACCGTCTCTACCCTTAAGGACCCAAAATAGTCCCAAAGTACCCCGCAAAGGAGCCTTTTCCCATGAAAGTCAAAAAAAGACTCCAAGCACAGGGCTTTTTTAAATCCTGAAGATTGTTTTCTTTCCCACCATTGGAATTTGGTTGCTTGAAATCAATTGGAAGTTATTTTGAAGTTTCACTTTTGCATTTCATTGCGCATAACAATAGTGTGACAACCGGTCATATCAGGTCTCACCCTACTGTCATGTTTTCTGTTTATTTTCTGGTCAGCGCTCTTTCCCTCACCTCCCATCCATCCATTCATCCATCTTCTTCCGCTTATCCAAGGTCGGGTCGCGGGGGCAGCAGCCTAAGCAGGGAAGCCCAGACTTCCCTCTCCCCAGCCACTTGGTCCAGCTCCTCCCGGGGGATCCCAAGGCGTTCCCAGGCCAGCCGGGAGATATAGTCTTCCCAAACGTGTCCTGGGTCTTCCCCGTGGCCTCCTTAGGGAGGCATTCGGGTGGCATCCTGACCAGATGCCCGAACCAATTCATCTGGCTCCTCTCGATGTGGAGGAGCAGCGGCTTTACTTTGAGCTCCTCCCGGATGACAGAGCTTCTCACCCTATCTATAAGGGAGAGCCCCGCCACCCCGCAGAGGAAGCTCATTTCGGCCGCTTGTACCCGTGATCTTGTCCTTTCGGTCACAACCCAAAGCTCATGACCATAGGTGAAGATGGGAACGTAGATCTTGTACCCGTGATCTTGTCCTTTCGGTCATAACCCAAAGCTCGTGACCATAGGTGAGGATGGGAACGTAGATCGACCGGTAAATTGAGAGCTTTGCCTTCCGGCTCAGCTCCTTTTTCACCACAACGGATCGATACAGCGTCCGCATTACTGAAGACGCCGCACCGATCCGCCTGTCGATCTCACGACCCACGCTTCCCTCACTTGTGAACAAGACTGCGAGGTACTTGAACTCCTCCACTTGGGGCAAGATCCCCTCCCCAACCCTCATTTCGGCCGCTTGTACCTGTGATCTTATCCTTTCGGTCATAACCCAAAGCTCATGACCATAGGTGAGGATGGGAACGTAGATCGACCGGTAAATTAATTCCCATCCCAGTCGCTTCACAGCCGGCTGCAAAACCCATCCAGTGAGAGCTGAAGATCCTGGTCAGATGAAGCCAGCAGGACCACACTAACTGCAAAAAGCAGAGAGACCTAATCCTGCAGCCACCAAACCGGATCCCCTCAACGCGCCGACAGCGCCTATAGATTCTGTCCGTAAATGTTACGAACAGAATCGGTGACAAGGGCAGCCCTGCCGGAGTCCAAACTTCACTGGAAACTGATCCGACTTACTGCCGGCAATGAGACTCTGAACCGAATTAAGTTTTTTTTTTACTGCTGTGTATGTGTTTTTAGAAAGCTCCTTTCACCCACCCAGGGACGGTGTGGCGCAGTTGGGGTAGTGGCCGTGCCAGCAGCCTGAGGGTTCCTGGTTCAATCCCCATCTTCTAGCATCCTAGTCACGTCCGTTGTGTTTGACTCAGGATAGCTCAATGGTTAAGACTGCTGCCTCTCAGTCAGTAAAACTGGGTTCAAATTCTTACCATGAATTGATTACGTGGACCCCGACTTAAAACAAGTGTAAAAACTTATTGGGGTGTTACCATTTAGTGGTCAATTGTACGGATTATGTACTGAACTGTACAATCTACTAATAAAAGTTTCAATCAATCAATCAATCAATCAATCCTCGAGTAAGACACTTCACCCTTGCTCCTGATGGGTCCTGGTCAGGGCCTTGCATGGCAGCTCCCACCATCAGTGTGTGATTGTGTGTGTGAATGGGTGAATGTGGAAATAGGAAAACACAGCAATGACTTTTTAGTGCAGGCAAACATAACACGTGTGTTAGTGTGGGGCGGCAACGCTGGCTTTAGGGTGGGCTGGGGGTCTTCAGGATTCTTTCGCCTGAGGGCCCAGAATTTGTTGCTACGCCCATGTGCATAAATCCTAGAGCAGGGGTCGGCAACCCGCGGCTCCGGAGCCGCATGCGGCTCTTTGACCACTCTGATGCGGCTCAGCTGCATACTTGCCGACCCTCCCAATTTTCCCAGCATACTTGCTGACCCTCCCGATTTTCCCAGGAGACTTACGGATCTCAGTGCCTCTCCTATAAATCTCCCGGGGCAAATATTCTCCGATTTTCACCCTAACAACTAAATTAAGGGCGTGCCCTAATGGCACTGCATTTATTGTCCTCTATAGCCTGTACAACCAGCATGCCAGCCCGGCCACATTTTGCACGTAGCTTTTACTTGCACACGTAGGAGACAGCAAGGCATACTTGGTCAACAGCCACACAGCTTACACTGACGGTGTCCGTATAAAAGAACTTTAACACTGTTACGTTGCAAATATGCGCCACACTGTGAACCCACACCTAAAAAGAATGACAAACACATTTCTGGAGAACATCCGCACTGTAACACATAAACACAACAAAATAAATTCCCAGAATCCCATGCAGGCCTAACTCTTCCGGTCTACATTATACACCCCCCGCCCCCGCTACCACCAACCCCCCCGCCCCCCTCCGTGCGTCGGTTGAGGTGGGCGGGGTTTGGTGGTAGCGGGAGGGGTTGGGGTTGGTGGTAGTGGGGGGGGGGGTGTATAATGTAGACTTGTGTTTATGTTGTGTTACAGTGCGGATGTTCTCCAGAAATGTGTTTGTCATTCTTTTTTGGTGTGGGTTCACAGTGTGGCGCATATTTGTAACGTAACAGTGCTAAAGTTGTTTTAAGTGTAAGCTGTGTGGCTGTTGAGCAACTATGCCTTGCTGTTGTAGTAGAATTTCTGACCTTTGAACTATATTTCGTGTCTATTAAGAATGTCTGCCCATTTCATTTCTCTTCTATTCTATACCACTGAAGGACCAGATGTAGGACAACGTTGAATATAGAGTCGCTCTGACCATTCTACAAAATGTTTTGATTGTCTAAGCATGACTAGAAGCATTTAAGTCCCATCTTAAAACTAATTTGTATAATCTAGCCTTTAAATAGACCCCCCCTTTTTTAGACCAGTTGATCTGCCGTTTCTTTTCTTCTCTCCTCTTCTCCCCTGTCCCTTGCGAGGGGGAGTTGCATAGGTCCGGTGGCCATGGATGAAGTGCTGGCTGTCCAGAGCTGGGACACCGGGTGGACCACTAGCCTGTGCATCGGTTGGGGACATCTCTGCGCTGCTGACCCGTCTCCGCTCGGGATGGTTTCCTGTTGGCCCCGCTGTGGACTGGACTCCCGCTGATGTGTTGGATCCACTGTGGACTGGACATTCACAATGTTATGTCAGACCCACTCGACATCCGTTGCTTTCGGTCTCCCCTAGAGGGGGGGGGGGGGGGGGGGTTACCCACATATGCGGTCCTCTCCAAGGTTTCTCATAGTCATTCACCGACGTCCCACTGGGGTGAGTTTTTCCTTGCCCGTATGTGGGCTCTGTACCGAGGATGTCGTTGTGGCTTGTACAGCCCTTTGAGACACTTGTGATTTAGGGCTATATAAATAAACATTGATTGATTGATTGATTGACTAAGGGATTCAAGGATGTTGCAAAACAAACATGTCGAAAACAACGGGACCTTGGGGCATGGGGAAACAGATAAAATGGCCAGGAGACCAGGACTCTGGGAGATTGCTTGATTCTTGTGTCCTCCGTAGAACGTTTGTTTGTCTGCATGGACAGCTTAATCCAACTTTGCACCTGGGTAATTTTGACTATGGGTAAATAAACTTTTTGTACTAAACTCACTTTTGTTGCTGTTTAAGCTTCGGACAATCCACTACACTGTCACTTACGCGCGCAAGCAGAAGCTGCATTCAACATGTGGCCGAGCAGGTACGCTGTTTGAGCAGGCTGTAGAGGGCGCTAAAAGCAGTGCCATCAAGCCCTGAAATTCGGGAGGGTTGGCAAGTATGACGCTATCAAGCGCCATTCATTTCAAACTCGCGGGCCGCACTAACATTACATTTTCATATTAGGGTGCGGGTGTCTGAGACCCCTGGTTAAAACATAGCACAAAGCAAAAAAAGCTTTGTATGCGGTGTTATTTCATTTAAAATTTTCAAAAGAGTTTTGTGGCTCCCATTGTTTTCTTTAATTTGTGAAACTTGTCAAAATGGCTCTTTGAGTGGTAAAGGTTGCCGACCCCTGTCCTAGAGTGCTCAAAATAAATGTTCTTACGTAGACAATACCGATGGTGTAATTACTTCATACTTGGGTTGATACCAACATTAAAGCGTCAGTCGTCATGGCAAACTTTAATTATGGAGGAGTTTCATCTCCTCTGATGTCACGTGGTCAGCTAATTATCATCATTCTTTTCAGGCAGTTGAATGAATGAATGAATGAATGAAATAAGTTAATTTCGGTCATATAAACAACCGTCAACCATTTTGTGTGACCAGTTTAACAGTACAGATGATACATATTTAACAATCATACACATTTACACACAAAAAGAAAAGAAAAAGAATGACCGAAAAAGGAATAGGCTGAAGCCAAAGCTTATGTTTGCCTATCCTATACCTTCACTGAAAATTAGATTGCCTGGAACATCTGTCATGACGGACGGACGGACGGGGGGGTCGCAGCTTGCTGCGAAGTTTGTTCTCCCGGGATGCAAACTGACTTTTCCGGACAAGGGTAGCAGGTAGGAACACATTTATTAATCCAACTACAAAATAACAGGCAAAAACTCTCTTAACTGTGGCATGAAATAAACAAGACTTACGTAGAGGGTTGCGTGACAATAGCGTGAAGCAAACAACTAGCATAAACTATAGCCATAGCAAGAAACAAACAACTAACATAACTATGGCATGGAACAACTAGGAAACTGTGGCATGAAACAACTAACATGAACCACGGCATGGAACAACTATGAAACTGTGGCATGAAACAACTAACATGAACCATGGCTAGGAACAACATCAAACTGTGGCATGAAACAACTAACATGAACTATGGCATGGAACAACTAAGAAACTGTGGCATGAAACAACTAACATGAACCATGGCATGGAACAACTATGAAACTGTGGCATGAAACAACTAACATGAACCATGGCTAGGAACAACATCAAACTGTGGCATGAAACAACTAACATGAACTATGGCATAGAACAACATGAAACGGTGGCATGAAACAACTAACATGAACTATGGCATAGAACAACATGAAACTGTGGCATGAAACAACTAACATGAACCATGGCATGGAACAACATCAAACTGTGGCATGAAACAACTAACATCAAACTGTGGCATGAAACAACTAACGTGAACTATGGCATGGAACAACATGAAACCGTGGCATGAAACCAATAATGACGCCAGGACGACTGACTGGCAAAGGTGGGCTTAAATCATGTCTCTTGATTGGAAACAAGTGCGTGACCCGAACACCAGAGGCAGGTGAAAATCACAAGTCGCCATGGTAACTAAAACAACCAAGGGTGCACACAAAAACAGGAACTTGTGGAGTCTAAAACTAACAGAACATAACCAAAACATGATCCGGACCACGGATCATGACAACATCAAAGTTAAAAAAAAATCAATGGGATGAAGGTAATTGTTACTATATTTTATCATTTTCAAGGTTTTCTTAAACCTCAACAAAGAACTATATGTCTTCAACTCATCACTGACCTTGTTCCACCATTTAACACCATTTCATTTCCACATATTGAGATATATTACTTAAATAACTACTTAACCACTGTTGTGAAACACCTCTTATGCCATAGTTTTACCATTTTTGCAAAAGTAAGGAATAGAGATGTCCGATAATGGCTTTTTTCCCCGATATCCGATATTCCGATATTGTCCAACTCTTAATTACTGATTCCGATATCAACGGATACCGATATATACAGTCCTGGAATTAACACATCATTATGCCTAATTTTGTTGTGATGCCCCGCTGGATGCATTAAACAATGTATGACCTCTGCCCCCACCCCCTCCACAAGGGAGAGGGGGGCAGAGGAGAAAAGAAAAGAAACGGCAGATCAACTGGTCTAAAAAGGGGGTCTATTTAAAGGCTAGAGTATTGACGGAAGAAGATTTTTTTCATATATGCATATTTAAGTGTTACTTCTTTATTTTCATAGTCATATTACAAAACAGCTAGTGTTCTTCCAATTGTGCTCTTTTAGTCTGCAAGTACCATGTGTCGGCCTTGATAGTTTGCAGGGAGTAGAGATAACTCAGGGAGTAGACATAACAACGGGAGTGGGAGCGAGGGACAGATGGAAGAAAACAGCACTTCCGTGGGTTTGGGGGGGGGGGAGATCGATCTTAGCTGCGCTAGTGAACGCTTCTGTACTGGATTGGTGTCACATTCTATTTCCAAAGCTTTGGAAATAAATTACAAAATACCTATTCTGTTTCTGGTGGTCCTTCTAATCAGCTTATTTGTCATAAAAAGAACTTGGGAGTGACCAGCACAACTTAAATTCCCTGGGAGGAAAATCTGCTGGGACGCAACAATTTGGGGGCTCGTCCGGGATATTCTCGTCCGGTGGCTCACTTCAGAGGGCCCTAGAGGGCCTCCAGGCCCTGTCTAAGGAACTTACTGAAGTTTCAGGGGTCTCTGACCCCTTCAAAGATTGGCTCCAAAGCACATTTGGCAGGTGGACTGACCTAATTAAGTCTGTCCTGGTCTCAATTGGAGTTTTTTTGGCCATCATAGCCTCATGCGGTTGCTTTATCGCCCCTTGTGCTAAGTCTCTATGCACCCGCATCATTGTTAGAGCTGTAGAAGGTCAACCCCACCCTGTTTCTGGGCTCGTTATGTCTTTGAAGGGGGTCAACTTAAATTCCCTGGGAGGAAAATCTGCTGGGACGCAACAGTATACAAATGAGTTTTAAGATGGGACTTAAATGCATCTCCTTCCCGTGGCCCCGTGCTTTGCGGTCCTGCGCCAGCTGTCTTGGGTGAGGCTCCGCCTCACTCACATGGGGGTGGAGGGTGGGCTCGAGGGAGCCCGGTCACTTGTCATTTTTCTGCCCATGTGGGGTGTGGTCTCTGGCTGGCTTGGGGGCTGGTTGTGTCTTGCCTCTCCCGTGCCTTGTTCTCGTCCGGGCGTGTATATCTACAGCCTGCCGCTGGTCTGCCCGGTAGCGCGGTGGGCCCAGTCCTGGGGGTCCGGTCGCCGGCCTGCTTGCATAGGGCTGGTGGTCCCTCGCTTCCCGGGGCGTTGCACCTGATGTTTTAGGTGGGGCTTTCTGGGTGGTTGGGTCTGTACATAAACTGTACATACAAACATACAGTGTTGTCCGGCACCAATATGTATTTAGATACTTTTCAATATTTTTCAAAATAAAGAGGACCACAAAAAAAAGGCTTTATTTTAACAGAAAATCTTTAGGCTCCTTATTAGTCTGCTGACGTATGCAGTAACATATTGTGTCATTTATACACCTATTATTTTGTCAAATTTCAGGGACAAGCGGTAGAAAATGGATTATTAATCTATTTTAATAATAATTAATTATTCTGTTGTTTGGATACGTTACATTAGTTTTAGATGATACCACACATTTAGGTATCGATCCGATACCAAGTAGTTACAGGATTAACTTAGAATTTCATGGCTGCAACACGTGCCAAAGTAGTTGGGAAAGGGCATGTTCACCACTGTGTTACATGGCCTTTCCTTTTAACAACACTCAGTAAAGGTTTGGGAACTGAGGAGACACATTTTTGAAGCTTCTCAGGTGGAATTCTTTCCCATTCTTGCTTGATGTACAACTTAAGTTGTTCAACAGTCCGGGGGTCTCCCTTGTGCTATTTTAGGCTTCACACATTTTCAATAGGAGACAGGTCTGGACTACAGGCAGGCCAGTCTAGTACCCGCACTCTTTTACTATGAAGCCACGTTGATGTAACATGCTGAAATAAGCAGGGGCGTCCATGGTAACGTTGCTTGATTGGCAACATATGTTGCTCCAAAACCTGTATGTACCTTTCAGCATTAATGGTGCCTTCACAGATGTGTAAGTTACCCATGTCTTGGGCACTAATACACCCCCATACCATCACACATGCTGCCTTTTACACTTTGCAATCTAATTTAACAATCCGGATGGTTCTTTTCATCTTGGGTCCGGAGGACACGACATCCACAGTTTCCAAAAACAATTTGAAATGTGGACTCGTCAGACCACAGAACACTTTTCCCACTTTGTATCAGTCCATCTTAGATGAGCTCAGGCCCAGCCAAGCGGACGGCGTTTCTGGGTGTTGTTGATAAATGGTTTTCGCCTTGCATAGGAGAGTTTTAACTTGCACTTACAGATGTAGCGACCAACTGTAGTTACTGACAGTGGTTTTCTGAAGTGTTCCTGAGCCCATGTGGTGATATCCTTTACACACTGATGTCGCTTGTTGATGCAGTACAGCCTGAGGGATGGAAGGTCACGGGCTTAGCTGCTTACGTGCAGTGATTTCTCCAGATTCTCTGAACCCTTTGATGATATTACGGAGCGTAGATGGTGAAATCACTAAATTCCTTGCAATAGCTGCTTGAGAAAAGTTGTTCTTAAACTGTTCAACAATTTGCTCAGGCATTTGTCGACAAAGTGGTGACCCTCGCCCCATCCTTGTTTGTGAATGACTGAGCATTTCATGGAATCTACTTTTATACCCAATCATGGCACCCACCTGTTCCCAATTTGCCTGTTCACCTGTGGGATGTTCCAAATAAGTGTTTGATGAGCATTCCTCAACTTTATCAGTATTTATTGCCACCTTTCCCAACTTCTTTGTCACGTGTTGCTGCCATCAAATTCTAAAGTGGATGATTATTTGTGTAGTTGTATTTGTGTTGTAGAATATTGGTTGGGAAATGACCAAATTTCAATGGTCAAATCAATGTCAGAACCAAATATTGATGAAACGTCGTCAAAAAGCATGTTGTTTCAATGTTGTATTTGAGTTGTTGAATATTGGTTGGGAAATGACCAAATTTCAACGGTCAAATCTACATCACAACCCAACGTTGATTAATTGTTGTCAAAAAGCATGTTGTTTCAACGTTATGTTTATGTTGTGGAATATTGGTCGGGAAATGACCAAATTTCAACGGTCAAATCAATGTCAGAACCCAACGTTGATTAATTGTTGTCAAAAAGCATGTTGTTTCAACGTTGTAATTGAGTTGTTGAATATTGGTTGGGAAATGACCAAATTTCAATGGTCAAGTCAACGTCACAACCTGAAAATGGATTAAAACGTCGTCAAAAAGCATGTTGTTTCAACGTTATGTTTATGTTGTAGAATATTGGTTGGGAAATGACCAAATTTCAATGGTCAAATCAATGTCAGAACCAAATATTGATCAAACGTTGTCAAAAAGCATGTTGTTTCAACGTTGTATTTGAGTTGTTGAATATTGGTTGGGAAATGACTAAATTTCAATGGTCAAGTCAACGTCACAACCTGAAAATTGATTAAACGTCGTCAAAAAGCATGTTGTTTCAACGTTATGTTTATGTTGTACAATATTGGTTGGGAAATGACCAAATTTCAATGGTCAAATCAACATCACAACCCAACGTTGATTAATTGTTGTCAAAAAGCATGTTGTTTCAACGTTATGTTTATGTTGTAGAATATTGGTTGGGAAATAACCAAATTTCAATGGTCATATCAATGTCAGAACCAAATATTGATCAAACGTTGTCAAAAAGCATGTTGTTTCAACGTTGTATTTGAGTTGTTCAATATTGGTTGGGAAATGACCAAATTTCAATGGTCAAATCAACGTCACAACCTGAAAATGGATTAAACGTCGTCAAAAAGCATGTTGTTTCAACGTTATGTTTATGTTGTAGAATATTGGTTGGGAAATGACCAAATTTCAATGGTCAAATCAATGTCAGAACCAAATATTGATCAAACGTTGTCAAAAAGCATGTTGTTTCAACGTTATGTTTATGTTGTAGAATATTGGTTGGGAAATGACCAAATTTCAACGGTCAAATCAACATCACAACCCAACGTTGATTAATTGTTGTCAAAAAGCATGTTGTTTCAACGTTATGTTTATGTTGTAGAATATTGGTTGGGAAATGACCAAATTTCAATGGTCAAATCAATGTCAGAACCAAATATTGATCAAACGTTGTCAAAAAGCATGTTGTTTCAACGTTGTATTTGAGTTGTTGAATATTGGTTGGGAAATGACCAAATTTCAATGGTCAAATCAATGTCAGAACCAAATATTGATCAAACGTCGTCAAAAAGCATGTTGTTTCAACGTTATGTTCATGTTGTAGAATATTGGTTGGGAAATGACCAAATTTCAATGGTCAAATCAATGTCAGAACCAAATATTGATGAAACGTTGTCAAAAAGCATGTTGTTTCAACGTTGTATTTGACTTGTTGAATATTGGTTGGGAAATGACCAAATTTCAATGGTCAAGTCAACGTAACAACCTGAAAATTGATTAAACGTCGTCAAAAAGCATGTTGTTTCAACGTTATGTTCATGTTGTAGAATATTGGTTGGGAAATGACCAAATTTCAACGGTCAAATCAACATCACAACCCAACGTTGATTAATTGTTGTCAAAAAGCATGTTGTTTCAACGTTATGTTTATGTTGTAGAATATTGGTTGGGAAATGACCAAATTTCAACGGTCAAATCAACATCACAACCCAACGTTGATTAATTGTTGTCAAAACGCATGTTGTTTCAACGTTATGTTTATGTTGTAGAATATTGGTTGGGAAATGACCAAATTTCAATGGTCAAATCAATGTCAGAACCAAATATTGATGAAACGTTGTCAAAAAGCATGTTGTTTCAACGTTGTATTTGAGTTGTTGAATATTGGTTGGGAAATGACCAAATTTCAATGGTCAAATCAACGTCACAACCTGAAAATGGATTAAACGTCGTCAAAAAGCATGTTGTTTCAACGTTATGTTCATGTTGTAGAATATTGGTTGGGAAATGACCAAATTTCAATGGTCAAATAAATGTCAGAACCCAACGTTGATTAATTGTTGTCAAAAAGCATGTTGTTTCAACGTTGTATTTGAGTTGTTGAATATTGGTTGGGAAATGACCAAATTTCAACGGTCAAATCAACATCACAACCCAACGTTGATTAATTGTTGTCAAAAAGCATGTTGTTTCAACGTTATGTTTATGTTGTAGAATATTGGTTGGGAAATAACCAAATTTCAACGGTCAAATCAATGTCAGAACCCAACGTTGATTAATTGTTGTCAAAAAGCATGTTGTTTCAACGTTATGTCTATGTTGTAGAATATTGGTTGGGAAATGACCAAATTTCAATGGTAAAATCAATGTCAGAACCAAATATTGATCAAACGTTGTCAAAAAGCATGTTGTTTCAACGTTGTATTTGAGTTGTTGAATATTGGTTGGGAAATGACCAAATTTCAATGGTCAAATCAACGTCACAACCTGAAAATGGATTAAACGTCGTCAAAAAGCATGTTGTTTCAACGTTATGTTCATGTTGTAGAATATTGGTTGGGAAATGACCAAATTTCAATGGTCAAATCAATGTCAGAACCCAACGTTGATTAATTGTTGTCAAAAAGCATGTTGTTTCAACGTTGTATTTGAGTCGCTCAACGTCAGGACATATTTCAGCAGGTGATTGACGTACAGATAACGTCTTGTGACTGCTGGGCAGACCTCGTTGTTACACCCATAAATATGTTGGCCACTGGCCAAATACGTTAAAGCCAAAGTTTTATTTCCTTGTTCAAAGTTCCACGAGACTTTTAGTCCACGTCGGTCCAATTGTTCTCACGGCTACGTTCTCAAAGAACTGCAAGTCAAGTACGGATACTCGTCTAATAAAGCTTAGCCTATAAGTCAGATATGATCAATGATATGTTGACTCCTGACCTTTCTCGGGAAGTTCAACAACCTTATCTAAATTGTTAGGCAGGGAAGGAAATGAAGGAGACACACCTGCAACCCTAATTGCTTCAGCGCTTGTTAGCATGCTAATTATCACAGCACTGACGTCACTTACTGTCATCTGCATACCTTCGGACAATAGCTGACGATTCTAATAATAACCCTTTTTTCAGGTGAGCCGGAACTGTGACGTCTAACCCGAGGGACAAGATATTTTTAAAATAGGTGACCAAAGGGAGGTGATTAGGGCACGACCGACCTGTAGGAGGCCACGCGGAAGACCCGGGACACGTTGTCTCCCGGCTGACCTGAGAAGGCCTCGAGATCCCCCAGGAAGAGCTGGACTAAGTGGATGGGGAGAGGGAGGTCTGGGCTGCCCGTGCGACCCGACCTCGGATAAGCGGAAGAAGATGGCTGGATCAATCAATAAATCAATCAAAGTTTATTCATACAGCCCTTAATTACAAGTGTCTCAAAGGGCTGCACAAGCCACAATGGCATCCTCGGCTAAGATCCCACATCAGGGCAAGAAGAAACACAACCCAATGGGAACAATGAGAAACCTTGGAGGGGACCGCAGATGTGGGGGACCACAGCCCCCTAGGCGACCGGTGCAATGGATGTGGAGTGGATCTAGTTAATAGTCTTAGAGTCCAGTCCATAGTGGATCTAACATAATAGTGAGAGTCCAGTCCATAGTGGATCTAACATAATAGTGTGAGAGTCCAGTCCATAGTGGATCTAACATAATAGTGTGAGTCCAGTCCATAGTGGATCTAACATAATAGTGTGAGAGTCCAGTCCATAGTGGATCTAACATAATAGTGTGAGAGTCCAGTCCATAGTGGATCTAACATAATAGTGTGAGTCCAGTCCATAGTGGATCTAACATAATAGTGTGAGAGTCCAGTCCATAGTGGATCTAACATAATAGTGATAGTCCAGTCCATAGTGGATCTAACATAATAGTGAGAGTCCAGTCCATAGTGGATCTAACATAATAGTGAGAGTCCAGTCCATAGTGGATCTAACATAATAGTGTGAGAGTCCAGTCCATAGTGGATCTAACATAATAGTGTGAGTCCAGTCCATAGTGGATCTAACATAATAGTGTGAGAGTCCAGTCCATAGTGGATCTAACATAATAGTGAGAGTCCAGTCTATAGTGTATCTAACATAATAGTGTGAGAGTCTAGTCCATAGTGGATCTAACATAATAGTGAGAGTCCAGTCCATAGTGGATCTAACATAATAGTGAGAGTCCAGTCCATAGTGGATCTAACATAATAGTGTGAGAGTCCAGTCCATAGTGGATCTAACATAATAGTGTGAGAGTCCAGTCCATAGTGGATCTAACATAATAGTGAGAGTCCAGTCCATAGGGGATCTAACATAATAGTGAGAGTCCAGTCCATAGTGGATCTAACATAATAGTGTGAGAGTCCAGTCCATAGTGGATCTAACATAATAGTGTGAGTCCAGTCCATAGTGGATCTAACATAATAGTGAGAGTCCAGTCCATAGTGGATCTAACATAATAGTGAGAGTCCAGTCCATAGTGGATCTAACATAATAGTGTGAGAGTCCAGTCCATAGTGGATCTAACATAATAGTGAGAGTCCAGTCCATAGTGGATCTAACATAATAGTGAGAGTCCAGTCCATAGTGGATCTAACATAATAGTGTGAGAGTCCAGTCCATAGTGGATCTAACATAATAGTGTGAGAGTCCAGTCCATAGTGGATCTAACATAATAGTGTGAGTCCAGTCCATAGTGGATCTAACATAATAGTGAGAGTCCAGTCCATAGTGGATCTAACATAATAGTGAGAGTCCAGTCCATAGTGGATCTAACATAATAGTGTGAGAGTCCAGTCCATAGTGGATCTAACATAATAGTGAGAGTCCAGTCCATAGTGGATCTAACATAATAGTGTGAGAGTCCAGTCCATAGTGGATCTAACATAATAGTGTGAGAGTCCAATCCATAGTGGATCTAACATAATAGTGAGAGTCCAGTCCATAGTGGATCTAACATAATAGTGTGAGAGTCCAGTCCATAGTGGATCTAACATAATAGTGTGAGAGTCCAGTCCATAGTGGATCTAACATAATAGTGTGAGTCCAGTCCATAGTGGATCTAACATAATAGTGAGAGTCCAGTCCATAGTGGATCTAACATAATAGTGAGAGTCCAGTCCAGTCCATAGTGGATCTAATATAATAGTGAGAGTCCAGTCCATAGTGGATCTAACATAATAGTGTGAGAGTCCAGTCCATAGTGGATCTAACATAATAGTGTGAGAGTCCAGTCCATAGTGGATCTAACATAATAGTGTGAGTCCAGTCCATAGTGGATCTAACATAATAGTGAGAGTCCAGTCCATAGTGGATCTAACATAATAGTGAGAGTCCAGTCCATAGTGGATCTAACATAATAGTGTGAGAGTCCAGTCCATAGTGGATCTAACATAATAGTGAGAGTCCAGTCCATAGTGGATCTAACATAATAGTGTGAGAGTCCAGTCCATAGTGGATCTAACATAATAGTGTGAGAGTCCAATCCATAGTGGATCTAACATAATAGTGAGAGTCCAGTCCATAGTGGATCTAACATAATAGTGTGAGAGTCCAGTCCATAGTGGATCTAACATAATAGTGTGAGAGTCCAGTCCATAGTGGATCTAACATAATAGTGTGAGTCCAGTCCATAGTGGATCTAACATAATAGTGAGAGTCCAGTCCATAGTGGATCTAACATAATAGTGTGAGAGTCCAGTCCATAGTGGATCTAACATAATAGTGAGAGTCCAGTCCATAGTGGATCTAACATAATAGTGTGAGAGTCCAGTCCATAGTGGATCTAACATAATAGTGTGAGAGTCCAGTCCATAGTGGATCTAACATAATAGTGTGAGAGTCCAGTCCATAGTGGATCTAACATAATAGTGTGAGAGTCCAGTCCATAGTGGATCTAACATATTAGTGTGAGAGTCCAGTCCATAGTGGATCTAACATATTAGTGTGAGAGTCCAGTCCATAGTGGATCTAACATAATAGTGAGAGTCCAGTCTATAGTGGATCTAACATAATAGTGTGAGAGTCCAGTCCATAGTGGATCTAACATAATAGTGAGAGTCCAGTCCATAGTGGATCTAACATAATAGTGTGAGAGTCCAGTCCATAGTGGATCTAACATAATAGTGTGAGAGTCCAGTCCATAGTGGATCTAACATAATAGTGTGAGAGTCCAGTCCATAGTGGATCTAACATAATAGTGTGAGAGTCCAGTCCATAGTGGATCTAACATATTAGTGTGAGAGTCCAGTCCATAGTGGATCTAACATAATAGTGTGAGAGTCCAGTCCATAGTGGATCTAACATAATAGTGTGAGTCCAGTCCATAGTGGATCTAACATAATAGTGAGAGTCCAGTCCATAGTGGATCTAACATAATAGTGTGAGAGTCCAGTCCATAGTGGATCTAACATAATAGTGAGAGTCCAGTCCATAGTGGATCTAACATAATAGTGTGAGAGTCCAGTCCATAGTGGATCTAACATAATAGTGTGAGAGTCCAGTCCATAGTGGATCTAACATAATAGTGTGAGAGTCCAGTCCATAGTGGATCTAACATAATAGTGTGAGAGTCCAGTCCATAGTGGATCTAACATATTAGTGTGAGAGTCCAGTCCATAGTGGATCTAACATATTAGTGTGAGAGTCCAGTCCATAGTGGATCTAACATAATAGTGAGAGTCCAGTCCATAGTGGATCTAACATAATAGTGTGAGAGTCCAGTCCATAGTGGATCTAACATATTAGTGTGAGAGTCCAGTCCATAGTGGATCTAACATATTAGTGTGAGAGTCCAGTCCATAGTGGATCTAACATAATAGTGAGAGTCCAGTCTATAGTGGATCTAACATAATAGTGTGAGAGTCTAGTCCTGGGGTCCCCAAACTACGGCCCACGGGCCACATCCGGCCCACCAGCGTCCAAAATCAGGCCCGCGTGAAGTCCCAAGTATTAAAAAAAGAAAATAATTAAAAAAAATAAATAACACATACACACACATATACATACATATACACACATGCATATATACATATACACACACACATCTATAAACACACACATACCTATACTCATACATGCACACACATATACATACATACACATACATACCTACATCCGACAAGCCAACCAACACGACAATAAACGAGTATGAGGCCGGCAAGTTCGTCAGCCCCGACAACCACCACGCGGGCGCGCTGCCACCAGTCACAACATCAGCCACCCCCCTGCACCAGACCCAGCAGCCACGGGCGCCCACACCACAAACAAACGGCAGCAGAAACAGCAGCTGCAATACCCCGAGACAGCCAGCACCACTCAATCACATCAAAGCGATCGAAAAAACTGCGACCGGCAACCACACGCCAACAGGATCACGGAGACCAGCCAGCGCCAGTCAGCCCAAACGCCAACATGCAAACAAGAGACACTAACACCTCCCCCATCAAAAGACCCCACCACCCCAACCCAAACACGCACAAACACACCACCGCCCAAACACACCACCGCCCAAACAACCGAGACACAGCATCCAGACCAGACATGGGGGCCGCGCCGCCACCGCATCAAGTCACCAACAGAGACCCCACAGCGCAAGGTCGGGCCACACGGGCACGGATCCCACCCAACAGGAAGCAAGACCCGCGCGACGCCACCCACAAATAAATAATACGATTTTAAAAATAATTTTAAAAAATAAATTAAAATTAAATATGTAAATAACACAAATAAAAATAATAAATAAAAAAAATAATAAAAAAAAATAAAAAAATAAAAAAATTAAATAAAATAAATAAAAAATTTATACAAATAATTAAATGAATAAAAGCCTGGCAGGTCACCAGACCACAGTACCCGCAACCCGCGCCGGCTGAGGAGGCAATGAGGGGTGCGCCGTACTCCCGAACCCCAACACCCCCCCCCCCCCCATGCATGTGTACAAGGCCCCCAGAGTGTCTACTGTGTAGTTAAAATTAGGAGGTGAGCCGTTACAGCCGACCTCCCGTCCCTATTGATGTGTGTACTGTAGCGTGAGTGAGATATGTATGCTTGTGGGAACTAATAATGCGATTAAAATTGGGGCACATCAAGGTCATGGTGGGTCCCAACAAAGCTGAGCCCCCCAAATCCTAAGTGTCTAATATGCAGCTAAGATTGAGGGATGGACGGGCAGGGGACAAGACAGGAGGACTGTTGTGGGGCGGTATAGCTCGGTTGGTAGAGTGGCCGTGCCAGCAACTTGAGGGTTCCAGGTTCGATCCCCGCTTCAGCCATCCTAGTCACTGCCATTGTGTCCTTGGGCAAGACACTTTACCCACCTGCTCCCAGTGCCACCCACACTGGTTTAAATGTAACTTAAATATTGGGTTTCACTATGTAAAAGTGCTTTGAGTCACTAGAGAAAAGCGCTATATAAATATACTTCACTTCACTGGAGTCCCATAGGAGGCATCCTCATCCCCCCGCCATGCCTCCCCGCAGGACAATCCCCAAAAGTCTTATATATGTGTGACTGTGTGTGCTATAAGTAGGAGGAGTAGAGGGCCCGGACAACCCCCTTCCCCCCCCAGTCCATGCAGGCGACAACCAGGAACTACGGCCAGGAGGCCGCCACCTCCCCTGCCCCTCCCCCCACGGCCCGTGAACCACACCAGACCACTTTAACGTGACGCCACGCGAGTCCACCCCCCGCCAAACAAAGCCAGCCCCCACCCGCCCCAACCCAACCCTGCAGAGTCCATACCAGCAACCGAACGCAGAAAAACTGCACAGCCCCCATGCCCAATGCAAACACCGTTTTTAATCAATTAGTCGCGCGGTGGGGCCCGTGCCCCGCAGTTACAGGAAGGGATTTCGCCAAAATTGTCGCCCCCATCCCATCCACTTTCTACCGCTTGTCCCTTTTGGGGTCGCGGGGGGTGCTGGAGCCTATCTCAGCTGCAATCGGGCGGAAGGCGGAGTACACCCTGGACAAGTTGCCACCTCATCACAGGGCCAACACAGATAGACAGACAACATTCACACACTAGGGTCAATTTAGTGTTGCCAATCAACCTATCCCCCTTTGGAGGTGGGAGGGGCCTATCCCCAGGTGCATGCCTTTGGAGGTGGGAGGGGCCTATCCCCAGGCGCATGTTTTTGGAGGTGGGAGGAAACCGGAGTACCCGGAGGGAACCCACGCAGTCAGGTGGAGAACATGCAAACTCCACACAGAAAGATCCCGAGCCCGGGATTGAACTCAGGACTACTCAGGACCTTCGTATTGTGAGGCACATGCACTAACCCCTGTCTCACCGTGCTGCCCCAGTTCCAAGCAAGTCTGAGGGCAGCCATAATTGCCATAATTGGCATCATTGTGACTTGGCATTAAATGACTTCCCGCTTATTACGCAGGAATTTGCTTCTGTTGTGTTCTTAACACCGGCAAATTTATCTTGCAACTGAGCTACTGTGTACAACAAGCAGATCATTAAAGTCCACCGACTTCCCCTTCGCTGGCACTTTCTAAAAACACTCACAGAAAAAGAAAAAAACATCAAAAAGTGCAATAAAAGAGAAAACGGGTGAAATGCCACGAGAAAAAGTTAATGACACAAAGCTACCATGCAGGCTGTTTTTTGGGTTCAAAGTAGTCTCAAAAAATAATAATGAATCAAAATCAAAGTTGTTATTATTAATTATTGACATTTCAAGACTCCAATTACGTCACATCAAAAATTCCACTTTGAAATATTTTTGGGGGTAAAAGTTTGCATGTTTTATTTCCTATGACAAAAAAGGAATACAACAATAAAGAAAACAACGTTTAAAAAAAGCAATAAAAACTTGCAATCAACGATTAGATCTGAAGTTGATCTAAAGATTTAAGTGTTGAAAATAAGAAAAAATAAACAGTGACTAAGTTTGTTGTCAAAATCTCCTACCCATTTGCCACAGTGCATGCTCCTGATTTTCGGTAGGTGATTGTTCAATTGTAGACAGAGAAAATTTGCGCTTTTTTTTTTTTTTCTTTACATTTTCACTCAGTCATTTCCATTATTCGTGTGAACCTCATACAATTAGAATCTGGTGCAACAATCCATTCTTGCACACTAAAAAATTTGTTGGGCTAAAAAACAACAACCCAATTTTAACCCAACTGCTGGTTCAGAAAAGGACGAACCCCTTATTTGAGT